>NW_023618294.1:0-18376 GCF_015220715.1 Pygocentrus nattereri
GGCTCAGCAGCACCCGCTGGACAGAAAAAGTGATAGAGGTCAGAAAGAGTGACAGAGGTCAGAAAGAGTGATACAAGTCAGACAGAGTGATAGAGGTCAGAAAGAGTGATGGGGTCAGAAAGAGTGACAGAGGTCAGAAAGAGTGATAGAGGTCAGAAAGTTATAGAGGTCGGAAAGAGTGATAGAAGTCAGAAAGAGTGATAGAACTCAGACAGAGTGATAGAAGTCAGAAAGAGTGATAGAAGTCAGACAGAGTGATAGAAGTCAGAAAGAGTGACAGAGGTCAGAAAGAGTGATAGAAGTCAGACAGTGATAGAGGTCAGAAAGAGTGACAGGTCAGAAAGAGTGATAGAGGTCAGAAAGAGTGATAGAAGTCAGAAAGAGTGATAGAGGTCAGAAACAGTGATAGAGGTCAGAGGTCAAAAAGAGTGATAGAAGTCAGAAAGAGTGACAGAGGTCAGAAAGAGTGATAGAAGTCAGAAAGAGTGATAGAGGTCAGAAAGAGTGATAGAAGTCAGAAAGAGTGATAGAGGTCAGAAAGAGTGAGAGGTCAGAAAGTGTGATAGAAGTCAGAAAGAGTGACAGAGGTCAGAAAGAGTGATAGAAGTCAGACAGTGATAGAGGTCAGAAAGAGTGACAGGTCAGAAAGAGTGATAGAGGTCAGAAAGAGTGATAGAAGTCAGAAAGAGTGATAGAGGTCAGAAACAGTGATAGAGGTCAGAGGTCAAAAAGAGTGATAGAAGTCAGAAAGAGTGACAGAGGTCAGAAAGAGTGATAGAAGTCAGAAAGAGTGATAGAGGTCAGAAAGAGTGATAGAAGTCAGAAAGAGTGATAGAGGTCAGAAAGAGTGAGAGGTCAGAAAGTGTGATAGAAGTCAGAAAGAGTGATAGAAGTCAGAAAGAGTGATAGAGGTCAGAAAGAGTTATAGAGGTCAGAAAGAGTGATAGGGGTCAGAAAGAGTGACAGAGGTCAGAAAGAGTGATAGGGGTCAGAAAGAGTGATAGAAGTCAGAAAGAGTGATAGAGGTCAGAAATAGTGATAGAGGTCAGAAAGAGTGACAGAGGTCAGAAAGAGTGATAGGGGTCAGAAAGAGTGACAGAGGTCAGAAAGAGTGATAGAGGTCAGAAAGAGTGATAGAAGTCAGAAAGAGTGATAGAGGTCAGAGGTCAGAAAGAGTGATAGAAGTCAGAAAGAGTGATAGAACTCAGACCGAGTGATAGAAGTCAGAAAGAGTGATAGAACTCAGACAGAGTGATAGAAGTCAGAAAGAGTGATAGAACTCAGACAGAGTGATAGAAGTCAGACAGAGTGATAGAAGTCAGAAAGAGTGACAGAGGTCAGAAAGAGTGATAGAAGTCAGACAGTGATAGAGGTCAGAAAGAGTGACAGGTCAGAAAGAGTGATAGAGGTCAGAAAGAGTGATAGAAGTCAGAAAGAGTGATAGAGGTCAGAAACAGTGATAGAGGTCAGAGGTCAGAAAGAGTGATAGAAGTCAGAAAGAGTGACAGAGGTCAGAAAGAGTGATAGAAGTCAGACAGTGATAGAGGTCAGAAAGAGTGACAGGGATCAGAAAGAGTGACAGAGGTCAGAAAGAGTGATAGGGGTCAGAAAGAGTGATAGAAGTCAGAAAGAGTGACAGAGGTCAGAAAGAGTGATAGAAGTCAGACAGTGATAGAGGTCAGAAAGAGTGATAGAAGTCAGAAAGAGTGACAGAGGTCAGAAAGACTGATAGAGGTCAGAAAGAGTGATAGAAGTCAGAAAGTGTGACAGAGGTCAGAAAGAGTGATAGAGGTCAGAAAGAGTGATAGAAGTCAGAAAGAGTGACAGGGGTCAGAAAGAGTGATAGAGGTCAGAAAGAGTGATAGAGGTCAGAAAGAGTGAGAAGTCAGAAAGTGTGATAGAAGTCAGAAAGAGTGACAGAGGTCAGAAAGAGTGATAGAGGTCAGAAAGAGTGATAGAAGTCAGAAAGAGTGACAGAGGTCAGAAAGAGTGATAGAAGTCAGAAAGAGTGATAGAGGTCAGAAAGAGTGATAGAAGTCAGAAAGAGTGATAGAGGTCAGAAAGTGTGCTAGAAGTCAGAAAGAGTGATAGAAGTCAGAAAGAGTGACAGAGGTCAGAAAGAGTGATAGAAGTCAGACAGTGATAGAGGTCAGAAAGAGTGACAGGTCAGAAAGAGTGATAGAGGTCAGAAAGAGTGATAGAAGTCAGAAAGAGTGATAGAGGTCAGAAACAGTGATAGAGGTCAGAGGTCAAAAAGAGTGATAGAAGTCAGAAAGAGTGACAGAGGTCAGAAAGAGTGATAGAAGTCAGAAAGAGTGATAGAAGTCAGAAAGAGTGATAGAGGTCAGAAAGAGTGAGAGGTCAGAAAGTGTGATAGAAGTCGGAAAGAGTGATAGAAGTCAGAAAGAGTGATAGAGGTCAGAAAGATTTATAGAGGTCAGAAAGAGTGATAGGGGTCAGAAAGAGTGACAGAGGTCAGAAAGAGTGATAGGGGTCAGAAAGAGTGATAGAAGTCAGAAAGAGTGATAGAGGTCAGAAAGAGTGATAGAGGTCAGAAAGAGTGACAGAGGTCAGAAAGAGTGATAGGGGTCAGAAAGAGTGACAGAGGTCAGAAAGAGTGATAGAGGTCAGAAAGAGTGATAGAAGTCAGAAAGAGTGATAGAGGTCAGAGGTCAGAAAGAGTGATAGAAGTCAGAAAGAGTGATAGAACTCAGACCGAGTGATAGAAGTCAGAAAGAGTGATAGAACTCAGACAGAGTGATAGAAGTCAGAAAGAGTGATAGAACTCAGACAGAGTGATAGAAGTCAGACAGAGTGATAGAAGTCAGAAAGAGTGACAGAGGTCAGAAAGAGTGATAGAAGTCAGACAGTGATAGAGGTCAGAAAGAGTGATAGAAGTCAGAAAGAGTGATAGAAGTCAGAAAGAGTGATAGAGGTCAGAAAGAGTGATAGAGGTCAGAAAGAGTGACAGAGGCCAGAAAGAGTGATAGGGGTCAGAAAGAGTGACAGAGGTCAGAAAGAGTGATAGAGGTCAGAAAGAGTGATAGAAGTCAGAAAGAGTGATAGAGGTCAGAGGTCAGAAAGAGTGATAGAAGTCAGAAAGAGTGATAGAACTCAGACCGAGTGATAGAAGTCAGAAAGAGTGATAGAACTCAGACAGAGTGATAGAAGTCAGAAAGAGTGATAGAACTCAGACAGAGTGATAGAAGTCAGACAGAGTGATAGAAGTCAGAAAGAGTGACAGAGGTCAGAAAGAGTGATAGAAGTCAGACAGTGATAGAGGTCAGAAAGAGTGACAGGTCAGAAAGAGTGATAGAGGTCAGAAAGAGTGATAGAAGTCAGAAAGAGTGATAGAGGTCAGAAACAGTGATAGAGGTCAGAGGTCAGAAAGAGTGATAGAAGTCAGAAAGAGTGACAGAGGTCAGAAAGAGTGATAGAAGTCAGACAGTGATAGAGGTCAGAAAGAGTGACAGGGATCAGAAAGAGTGACAGAGGTCAGAAAGAGTGATAGGGGTCAGAAAGAGTGATAGAAGTCAGAAAGAGTGACAGAGGTCAGAAAGAGTGATAGAAGTCAGACAGTGATAGAGGTCAGAAAGAGTGATAGAAGTCAGAAAGAGTGACAGAGGTCAGAAAGACTGATAGAGGTCAGAAAGAGTGATAGAAGTCAGAAAGTGTGACAGAGGTCAGAAAGAGTGATAGAGGTCAGAAAGAGTGATAGAAGTCAGAAAGAGTGACAGAGGTCAGAAAGAGTGATAGAGGTCAGAAAGAGTGATAGAGGTCAGAAAGAGTGAGAAGTCAGAAAGTGTGATAGAAGTCAGAAAGAGTGACAGAGGTCAGAAAGAGTGATAGAGGTCAGAAAGAGTGATAGAAGTCAGAAAGAGTGACAGAGGTCAGAAAGAGTGATAGAAGTCAGAAAGAGTGATAGAGGTCAGAAAGAGTGATAGAAGTCAGAAAGAGTGATAGAGGTCAGAAAGTGTGCTAGAAGTCAGAAAGAGTGATAGAAGTCAGAAAGAGTGACAGAGGTCAGAAAGAGTGATAGAGGTCAGAAAGAGTTATAGAGGTCAGAAAGAGTGATAGGGGTCAGAAAGAGTGACAGAGGTCAGAAAGAGTGACAGAGGTCAGAAAGAGTGATAGGGGTCAGAAAGAGTGATAGAAGTCAGAAAGAGTGACAGAGGTCAGAAAGAGTGATAGAAGTCAGAAAGAGTGATAGAGGTCAGAAAGAGTGATAGAAGTCAGAAAGAGTGATAGAGGTCAGAAAGTGTGCTAGAAGTCAGAAAGAGTGATAGAAGTCAGAAAGAGTGATAGAGGTCAGAAAGAGTTATAGAGGTCAGAAAGAGTGATAGGGGTCAGAAAGAGTGACAGAGATCAGAAAGAGTGACAGAGGTCAGAAAGAGTGATAGGGGTCAGAAAGAGTGATAAAAGTCAGAAAGAGTGACAGAGGTCAGAAAGAGTGATAGAAGTCAGAAAGAGTGACAGAGGTCAGAAAGAGTGATAGAAGTCAGACAGTGATAGAGGTCAGAAAGAGTGATAGGGGTCAGAAAGAGTGACAGAGGTCAGAAAGAGTGATAGGGGTCAGAAAGAGTGATAGAAGTCAGAAAGAGTGATAGAGGTCAGAAAGAGTGATAGAGGTCAGAAAGAGTGACAGAGGTCAGAAAGAGTGATAGGGGTCAGAAAGAGTGACAGAGGTCAGAAAGAGTGATAGAGGTCAGAAAGAGTGATAGAAGTCAGAAAGAGTGATAGAGGTCAGAGGTCAGAAAGAGTGATAGAAGTCAGAAAGAGTGATAGAACTCAGACCGAGTGATAGAAGTCAGAAAGAGTGATAGAACTCAGACAGAGTGATAGAAGTCAGAAAGAGTGATAGAACTCAGACAGAGTGATAGAAGTCAGACAGAGTGATAGAAGTCAGAAAGAGTGACAGAGGTCAGAAAGAGTGATAGAAGTCAGACAGTGATAGAGGTCAGAAAGAGTGACAGGTCAGAAAGAGTGATAGAGGTCAGAAAGAGTGATAGAAGTCAGAAAGAGTGATAGAGGTCAGAAACAGTGATAGAGGTCAGAGGTCAGAAAGAGTGATAGAAGTCAGAAAGAGTGATAGAAGTCAGAAAGAGTGACAGAGGTCAGAAAGAGTGATAGAAGTCAGACAGTGATAGAGGTCAGAAAGAGTGACAGGGATCAGAAAGAGTGACAGAGGTCAGAAAGAGTGATAGGGGTCAGAAAGAGTGATAGAAGTCAGAAAGAGTGACAGAGGTCAGAAAGAGTGATAGAAGTCAGACAGTGATAGAGGTCAGAAAGAGTGATAGAAGTCAGAAAGAGTGACAGAGGTCAGAAAGACTGATAGAGGTCAGAAAGAGTGATAGAAGTCAGAAAGTGTGACAGAGGTCAGAAAGAGTGATAGAGGTCAGAAAGAGTGATAGAGGTCAGAAAGAGTGATAGATGTCAGAAAGAGTGATAGAGGTCAGAAACAGTGATAGAGGTCAGAGGTCAGAAAGAGTGATAGAAGTCAGAAAGAGTGATAGAAGTCAGAAAGAGTGACAGAGGTCAGAAAGAGTGATAGAAGTCAGACAGTGATAGAGGTCAGAAAGAGTGACAGGGATCAGAAAGAGTGACAGAGGTCAGAAAGAGTGATAGGGGTCAGAAAGAATGATAGAAGTCAGAAAGAGTGACAGAGGTCAGAAAGAGTGATAGAAGTCAGACAGTGATAGAGGTCAGAAAGAGTGATAGAAGTCAGAAAGAGTGACAGAGGTCAGAAAGACTGATAGAGGTCAGAAAGAGTGATAGAAGTCAGAAAGTGTGACAGAGGTCAGAAAGAGTGATAGAGGTCAGAAAGAGTGATAGAAGTCAGAAAGAGTGACAGAGGTCAGAAAGAGTGATAGAGGTCAGAAAGAGTGATAGAGGTCAGAAAGAGTGAGAAGTCAGAAAGTGTGATAGAAGTCAGAAAGAGTGACAGAGGTCAGAAAGAGTGATAGAGGTCAGAAAGAGTGATAGAAGTCAGAAAGAGTGACATAGGTCAGAAAGAGTGATAGAAGTCAGAAAGAGTGATAGAGGTCAGAAAGAGTGATAGAAGTCAGAAAGAGTGATAGAGGTCAGAAAGTGTGCTAGAAGTCAGAAAGAGTGATAGAAGTCAGAAAGAGTGACAGAGGTCAGAAAGAGTGATAGAAGTCAGACAGTGATAGAGGTCAGAAAGAGTGACAGGTCAGAAAGAGTGATAGAGGTCAGAAAGAGTGATAGAAGTCAGAAAGAGTGATAGAGGTCAGAAACAGTGATAGAGGTCAGAGGTCAAAAAGAGTGATAGAAGTCAGAAAGAGTGACAGAGGTCAGAAAGAGTGATAGAAGTCAGAAAGAGTGATAGAGGTCAGAAAGAGTGATAGAAGTCAGAAAGAGTGATAGAGGTCAGAAAGAGTGAGAGGTCAGAAAGTGTGATAGAAGTCGGAAAGAGTGATAGAAGTCAGAAAGAGTGATAGAGGTCAGAAAGAGTTATAGAGGTCAGAAAGAGTGATAGGGGTCAGAAAGAGTGACAGAGGTCAGAAAGAGTGATAGGGGTCAGAAAGAGTGATAGAAGTCAGAAAGAGTGATAGAGGTCAGAAAGAGTGATAGAGGTCAGAAAGAGTGACAGAGGTCAGAAAGAGTGATAGGGGTCAGAAAGAGTGACAGAGGTCAGAAAGAGTGATAGAGGTCAGAAAGAGTGATAGAAGTCAGAAAGAGTGATAGAGGTCAGAGGTCAGAAAGAGTGATAGAAGTCAGAAAGAGTGATAGAACTCAGACCGAGTGATAGAAGTCAGAAAGAGTGATAGAACTCAGACAGAGTGATAGAAGTCAGAAAGAGTGATAGAACTCAGACAGAGTGATAGAAGTCAGAAAGAGTGATAGAAGTCAGAAAGAGTGACAGAGGTCAGAAAGAGTGATAGAAGTCAGACAGTGATAGAGGTCAGAAAGAGTGACAGGGATCAGAAAGAGTGACAGAGGTCAGAAAGAGTGATAGGGGTCAGAAAGAGTGATAGAAGTCAGAAAGAGTGACAGAGGTCAGAAAGAGTGATAGAAGTCAGACAGTGATAGAGGTCAGAAAGAGTGATAGAAGTCAGAAAGAGTGACAGAGGTCAGAAAGACTGATAGAGGTCAGAAAGAGTGATAGAAGTCAGAAAGAGTGACAGAGGTCAGAAAGAGTGATAGAGGTCAGAAAGAGTGATAGAAGTCAGAAAGAGTGACAGAGGTCAGAAAGAGTGATAGAGGTCAGAAAGAGTGATAGAGGTCAGAAAGAGTGAGAAGTCAGAAAGTGTGATAGAAGTCAGAAAGAGTGACAGAGGTCAGAAAGAGTGATAGAGGTCAGAAAGAGTGATAGAAGTCAGAAAGAGTGACAGAGGTCAGAAAGAGTGATAGAAGTCAGAAAGAGTGATAGAGGTCAGAAAGAGTGATAGAAGTCAGAAAGAGTGATAGAGGTCAGAAAGTGTGCTAGAAGTCAGAAAGAGTGATAGAAGTCAGAAAGAGTGACAGAGGTCAGAAAGAGTGATAGAGGTCAGAAAGAGTTATAGAGGTCAGAAAGAGTGATAGGGGTCAGAAAGAGTGACAGAGGTCAGAAAGAGTGACAGAGGTCAGAAAGAGTGATAGGGGTCAGAAAGAGTGATAAAAGTCAGAAAGAGTGATAGAAGTCAGAAAGAGTGACAGAGGTCAGAAAGAGTGATAGAAGTCAGAAAGAGTGATAGAGGTCAGAAAGAGTGATATAAGTCAGAAAGAGTGATAGAGGTCAGAAAGTGTGCTAGAAGTCAGAAAGAGTGATAGAAGTCAGAAAGAGTGATAGAGGTCAGAAAGAGTTATAGAGGTCAGAAAGAGTGATAGGGGTCAGAAAGAGTGACAGAGGTCAGAAAGAGTGATAGAGGTCAGAAAGAGTGATAGAGGTCAGAAAGAGTGATAGAAGTCAGAAAGAGTGATAGAGGTCAGAAAGTGTGCTAGAAGTCAGAAAGAGTGATAGAAGTCAGAAAGAGTGACAGAGGTCAGAAAGAGTGATAGAGGTCAGAAAGAGTTATAGAGGTCAGAAAGAGTGATAGGGGTCAGAAAGAGTGACAGAGGTCAGAAAGAGTGACAGAGGTCAGAAAGAGTGATAGGGGTCAGAAAGAGTGATAGAAGTCAGAAAGAGTGATAGAAGTCAGAAAGAGTGACAGAGGTCAGAAAGAGTGATAGAAGTCAGAAAGAGTGATAGAGGTCAGAAAGAGTGATAGAAGTCAGAAAGAGTGATAGAGGTCAGAAAGTGTGCTAGAAGTCAGAAAGAGTGATAGAGGTCAGAAAGAGTGATAGAGGTCAGAAAGAGTTATAGAGGTCAGAAAGAGTGATAGGGGTCAGAAAGAGTGACAGAGGTCAGAAAGAGTGATAGAAGTCAGAAAGAGTGATAGAGGTCAGAAAGAGTGATAGAAGTCAGAAAGAGTGATAGAGGTCAGAAAGTGTGCTAGAAGTCAGAAAGAGTGATAGAAGTCAGAAAGAGTGATAGAAGTCAGAAAGAGTTATAGAGGTCAGAAAGAGTGATAGGGGTCAGAAAGAGTGACAGAGGTCAGAAAGAGTGACAGAGGTCAGAAAGAGTGATAGGGGTCAGAAAGAGTGATAGAGGTCAGAAAGAGTGATAGAAGTCAGAAAGAGTGACAGAGGTCAGAAAGAGTGATAGAAGTCAGACAGTGATAGAGGTCAGAAAGAGTGATAGAAGTCAGAAAGAGTGACAGAGGTCAGAAAGAGTGATAGGGGTCAGAAAGAGTGATAGAAGTCAGAAAGAGTGATAGAGGTCAGAAAGAGTGATAGAGGTCAGAAAGAGTGACAGAGGTCAGAAAGAGTGATAGGGGTCAGAAAGAGTGACAGAGGTCAGAAAGAGTGATAGAGGTCAGAAAGAGTGATAGAAGTCAGAAAGAGTGATAGAGGTCAGAGGTCAGAAAGAGTGATAGAAGTCAGAAAGAGTGATAGAACTCAGACCGAGTGATAGAAGTCAGAAAGAGTGATAGAACTCAGACAGAGTGATAGAAGTCAGAAAGAGTGATAGAACTCAGACAGAGTGATAGAAGTCAGAAAGAGTGATAGAGGTCAGAAAGAGTGACAGAGGTCAGAAAGAGTGATAGAAGTCAGACAGTGATAGAGGTCAGAAAGAGTGACAGGTCAGAAAGAGTGATAGAGGTCAGAAAGAGTGATAGAAGTCAGAAAGAGTGATAGAGGTCAGAAACAGTGATAGAGGTCAGAGGTCAGAAAGAGTGATAGAAGTCAGAAAGAGTGATAGAAGTCAGAAAGAGTGACAGAGGTCAGAAAGAGTGATAGAAGTCAGACAGTGATAGAGGTCAGAAAGAGTGACAGGGATCAGAAAGAGTGACAGAGGTCAGAAAGAGTGATAGGGGTCAGAAAGAGTGATAGAAGTCAGAAAGAGTGACAGAGGTCAGAAAGAGTGATAGAAGTCAGACAGTGATAGAGGTCAGAAAGAGTGATAGAAGTCAGAAAGAGTGACAGAGGTCAGAAAGACTGATAGAGGTCAGAAAGAGTGATAGAAGTCAGAAAGAGTGACAGAGGTCAGAAAGAGTGATAGAGGTCAGAAAGAGTGATAGAAGTCAGAAAGAGTGACAGAGGTCAGAAAGAGTGATAGAGGTCAGAAAGAGTGATAGAGGTCAGAAAGAGTGAGAAGTCAGAAAGAGTGATAGAAGTCAGAAAGAGTGACAGAGGTCAGAAAGAGTGATAGAGGTCAGAAAGAGTGATAGAAGTCAGAAAGAGTGACAGAGGTCAGAAAGAGTGATAGAAGTCAGAAAGAGTGATAGAGGTCAGAAAGAGTGATAGAAGTCAGAAAGAGTGATAGAGGTCAGAGGTCAGAAAGAGTGATAGAAGTCAGAAAGAGTGACAGAGGTCAGAAAGAGTGATAGAAGTCAGACAGTGATAGAGGTCAGAAAGAGTGACAGGTCAGAAAGAGTGATAGAGGTCAGAAAGAGTGATAGAAGTCAGAAAGAGTGATAGAGGTCAGAAACAGTGATAGAGGTCAGAGGTCAGAAAGAGTGATAGAAGTCAGAAAGAGTGACAGAGGTCAGAAAGAGTGATAGAAGTCAGAAAGAGTGATAGAGGTCAGAAAGAGTGATAGAAGTCAGAAAGAGTGATAGAGGTCAGAAAGAGTGAGAGGTCAGAAAGTGTGATAGAGGTCAGAAAGAGTGATAGAAGTCAGAAAGAGTGATAGAGGTCAGAAAGAGTTATAGAGGTCAGAAAGAGTGATAGGGGTCAGAAAGAGTGACAGAGGTCAGAAAGAGTGATAGGGGTCAGAAAGAGTGATAGAGGTCAGAAAGAGTGATAGAGGTCAGAAAGAGTGACAGAGGTCAGAAAGAGTGATAGGGGTCAGAAAGAGTGACAGAGGTCAGAAAGAGTGATAGAGGTCAGAAAGAGTGATAGAAGTCAGAAAGAGTGATAGAGGTCAGAGGTCAGAAAGAGTGATAGAAGTCAGAAAGAGTGATAGAACTCAGACAGAGTGATAGAAGTCAGAAAGAGTGATAGAACTCAGACAGAGTGATAGAAGTCAGAAAGAGTGATAGAACTCAGACAGAGTGATAGAAGTCAGACAGAGTGATAGAAGTCAGAAAGAGTGACAGAGGTCAGAAAGAGTGATAGAAGTCAGACAGTGATAGAGGTCAGAAAGAGTGACAGGGATCAGAAAGAGTGACAGAGGTCAGAAAGAGTGATAGAGGTCAGAAAGAGTGATAGAAGTCAGAAAGAGTGACAGAGGTCAGAAAGAGTGATAGAAGTCAGACAGTGATAGAGGTCAGAAAGAGTGATAGAAGTCAGAAAGAGTGACAGAGGTCAGAAAGAGTGATAGAGGTCAGAAAGAGTGATAGAAGTCAGAAAGAGTGACAGAGGTCAGAAAGAGTGATAGAGGTCAGAAAGAGTGATAGAAGTCAGAAAGAGTGACAGAGGTCAGAAAGAGTGATAGAGGTCAGAAAGAGTGATAGAGGTCAGAAAGAGTGAGAAGTCAGAAAGAGTGATAGAAGTCAGAAAGAGTGACAGAGGTCAGAAAGAGTGATAGAGGTCAGAAAGAGTGATAGAAGTCAGAAAGAGTGACAGAGGTCAGAAAGAGTGATAGAAGTCAGAAAGAGTGATAGAGGTCAGAAAGAGTGATAGAAGTCAGAAAGAGTGATAGAGGTCAGAAAGAGTGATAGGAGTCAGAAAGAGTGATAGAAGTCAGAAAGAGTGACAGAGGTCAGAAAGAGTGATAGAGGTCAGAAAGAGTGATAGAGGTCAGAAAGAGTGATAGAAGTCAGAAAGAGTGACAGAGGTCAGAAAGAGTGACAGAGGTCAGAAAGAGTGATAGAGGTCAGAAAGAGTGATAGAAGTCAGAAAGAGTGATAGAAGTCAGAAAGAGTGACAGAGGTCAGAAAGAGTGATAGAAGTCAGAAAGAGTGATAGAGGTCAGAAAGAGTGATAGAAGTCAGAAAGAGTGATAGAGGTCAGAAAGAGTGATAGAAGTCAGAAAGAGTGATAGAAGTCAGAAAGAGTGATAGAGGTCAGAAATAGTGATAGAGGTCAGAAAGAGTGATAGGGGTCAGAAAGAGTGACAGAGATCAGAAAGAGTGACAGAGGTCAGAAAGAGTGATAGGGGTCAGAAAGAGTGATAGAAGTCAGAAAGAGTGACAGAGGTCAGAAAGAGTGATAGAAGTCAGAAAGAGTGACAGAGGTCAGAAAGAGTGATAGAAGTCAGAAAGAGTGATAGAGGTCAGAAAGAGTGATAGAGGTCAGAAAGAGTGACAGAGGTCAGAAAGAGTGATAGGGGTCAGAAAGAGTGACAGAGGTCAGAAAGAGTGATAGAGGTCAGAAAGAGTGATAGAAGTCAGAAAGAGTGATAGAGGTCAGAGGTCAGAAAGAGTGATAGAAGTCAGAAAGAGTGATAGAACTCAGACCGAGTGATAGAAGTCAGAAAGAGTGATAGAACTCAGACAGAGTGATAGAAGTCAGAAAGAGTGATAGAACTCAGACAGAGTGATAGAAGTCAGACAGAGTGATAGAAGTCAGAAAGAGTGACAGAGGTCAGAAAGAGTGATAGAAGTCAGACAGTGATAGAGGTCAGAAAGAGTGACAGGTCAGAAAGAGTGATAGAGGTCAGAAAGAGTGATAGAAGTCAGAAAGAGTGATAGAGGTCAGAAACAGTGATAGAGGTCAGAGGTCAGAAAGAGTGATAGAAGTCAGAAAGAGTGATAGAAGTCAGAAAGAGTGACAGAGGTCAGAAAGAGTGATAGAAGTCAGACAGTGATAGAGGTCAGAAAGAGTGACAGGGATCAGAAAGAGTGACAGAGGTCAGAAAGAGTGATAGGGGTCAGAAAGAGTGATAGAAGTCAGAAAGAGTGACAGAGGTCAGAAAGAGTGATAGAAGTCAGACAGTGATAGAGGTCAAAAAGAGTGATAGAAGTCAGAAAGAGTGACAGAGGTCAGAAAGACTGATAGAGGTCAGAAAGAGTGATAGAGGTCAGAAAGAGTGATAGAAGTCAGAAAGAGTGATAGAGGTCAGAAAGTGTGCTAGAAGTCAGAAAGAGTGATAGAAGTCAGAAAGAGTGACAGAGGTCAGAAAGAGTGATAGAGGTCAGAAAGAGTTATAGAGGTCAGAAAGAGTGATAGGGGTCAGAAAGAGTGACAGAGGTCAGAAAGAGTGACAGAGGTCAGAAAGAGTGATAGGGGTCAGAAAGAGTGATAAAAGTCAGAAAGAGTGATAGAAGTCAGAAAGAGTGACAGAGGTCAGAAAGAGTGATAGAAGTCAGAAAGAGTGATAGAGGTCAGAAAGAGTGATAGAAGTCAGAAAGAGTGATAGAGGTCAGAAAGAGTGATAGAGGTCAGAAAGAGTGATAGAGGTCAGAAAGAGTTATAGAGGTCAGAAAGAGTGATAGGGGTCAGAAAGAGTGATAGAGGTCAGAAAGAGTGATAGAAGTCAGAAAGAGTGATAGAGGTCAGAAAGAGTGATAGAAGTCAGAAAGAGTGATAGAGGTCAGAAAGTGTGCTAGAAGTCAGAAAGAGTGATAGAAGTCAGAAAGAGTGACAGAGGTCAGAAAGAGTTATAGAGGTCAGAAAGAGTGATAGGGGTCAGAAAGAGTGACAGAGATCAGAAAGAGTGACAGAGGTCAGAAAGAGTGATAGGGGTCAGAAAGAGTGATAAAAGTCAGAAAGAGTGACAGAGGTCAGAAAGAGTGATAGAAGTCAGAAAGAGTGACAGAGGTCAGAAAGAGTGATAGAAGTCAGACAGTGATAGAGGTCAGAAAGAGTGATAGAAGTCAGAAAGAGTGACAGAGGTCAGAAAGAGTGATAGGGGTCAGAAAGAGTGATAGAAGTCAGAAAGAGTGATAGAGGTCAGAAAGAGTGATAGAGGTCAGAAAGAGTGACAGAGGTCAGAAAGAGTGATAGGGGTCAGAAAGAGTGACAGAGGTCAGAAAGAGTGATAGAGGTCAGAAAGAGTGATAGAAGTCAGAAAGAGTGATAGAGGTCAGAGGTCAGAAAGAGTGATAGAAGTCAGAAAGAGTGATAGAACTCAGACAGAGTGATAGAAGTCAGAAAGAGTGATAGAACTCAGACAGAGTGATAGAAGTCAGAAAGAGTGATAGAACTCAGACAGAGTGATAGAAGTCAGAAAGAGTGATAGAAGTCAGAAAGAGTGACAGAGGTCAGAAAGAGTGATAGAAGTCAGACAGTGATAGAGGTCAGAAAGAGTGACAGGTCAGAAAGAGTGATAGAGGTCAGAAAGAGTGATAGAAGTCAGAAAGAGTGATAGAGGTCAGAAACAGTGATAGAGGTCAGAGGTCAGAAAGAGTGATAGAGGTCAGAAAGAGTGATAGAAGTCAGAAAGAGTGACAGAGGTCAGAAAGAGTGATAGAAGTCAGACAGTGATAGAGGTCAGAAAGAGTGACAGGGATCAGAAAGAGTGACAGAGGTCAGAAAGAGTGATAGAAGTCAGAAAGAGTGATAGAAGTCAGAAAGAGTGACAGAGGTCAGAAAGAGTGATAGAAGTCAGACAGTGATAGAGGTCAGAAAGAGTGATAGAAGTCAGAAAGAGTGACAGAGGTCAGAAAGAGTGATAGAGGTCAGAAAGAGTGATAGAAGTCAGAAAGTGTGACAGAGGTCAGAAAGAGTGATAGAGGTCAGAAAGAGTGATAGAAGTCAGAAAGAGTGACAGAGGTCAGAAAGAGTGATAGAGGTCAGAAAGAGTGATAGAGGTCAGAAAGAGTGAGAAGTCAGAAAGTGTGATAGAAGTCAGAAAGAGTGACAGAGGTCAGAAAGAGTGATAGAGGTCAGAAAGAGTGATAGAAGTCAGAAAGAGTGACAGAGGTCAGAAAGAGTGATAGAAGTCAGAAAGAGTGATAGAGGTCAGAAAGAGTGATAGAAGTCAGAAAGAGTGATAGAGGTCAGAGGTCAGAAAGAGTGATAGAAGTCAGAAAGAGTGACAGAGGTCAGAAAGAGTGATAGAAGTCAGACAGTGATAGAGGTCAGAAAGAGTGACAGGTCAGAAAGAGTGATAGAGGTCAGAAAGAGTGATAGAAGTCAGAAAGAGTGATAGAGGTCAGAAACAGTGATAGAGGTCAGAGGTCAGAAAGAGTGATAGAAGTCAGAAAGAGTGACAGAGGTCAGAAAGAGTGATAGAAGTCAGAAAGAGTGATAGAGGTCAGAAAGAGTGATAGAAGTCAGAAAGAGTGATAGAGGTCAGAAAGAGTGAGAGGTCAGAAAGAGTGATAGAAGTCAGAAAGAGTGATAGAAGTCAGAAAGAGTGATAGAGGTCAGAAAGAGTTATAGAGGTCAGAAAGAGTGATAGGGGTCAGAAAGAGTGACAGAGGTCAGAAAGAGTGATAGGGGTCAGAAAGAGTGATAGAGGTCAGAAAGAGTGATAGAGGTCAGAAAGAGTGACAGAGGTCAGAAAGAGTGATAGGGGTCAGAAAGAGTGACAGAGGTCAGAAAGAGTGATAGAGGTCAGAAAGAGTGATAGAAGTCAGAAAGAGTGATAGAGGTCAGAGGTCAGAAAGAGTGATAGAAGTCAGAAAGAGTGATAGAACTCAGACCGAGTGATAGAAGTCAGAAAGAGTGATAGAACTCAGACAGAGTGATAGAAGTCAGAAAGAGTGATAGAACTCAGACAGAGTGATAGAAGTCAGACAGAGTGATAGAAGTCAGAAAGAGTGACAGAGGTCAGAAAGAGTGATAGAAGTCAGACAGTGATAGAGGTCAGAAAGAGTGACAGGGATCAGAAAGAGTGACAGAGGTCAGAAAGAGTGATAGGGGTCAGAAAGAGTGATAGAAGTCAGAAAGAGTGACAGAGGTCAGAAAGAGTGATAGAAGTCAGACAGTGATAGAGGTCAGAAAGAGTGATAGAAGTCAGAAAGAGTGACAGAGGTCAGAAAGAGTGACAGAGGTCAGAAAGAGTGATAGAAGTCAGAAAGTGTGACAGAGGTCAGAAAGAGTGATAGAGGTCAGAAAGAGTGATAGAAGTCAGAAAGAGTGACAGAGGTCAGAAAGAGTGATAGAGGTCAGAAAGAGTGATAGAGGTCAGAAAGAGTGAGAAGTCAGAAAGTGTGATAGAAGTCAGAAAGAGTGACAGAGGTCAGAAAGAGTGATAGAGGTCAGAAAGAGTGATAGAAGTCAGAAAGAGTGACAGAGGTCAGAAAGAGTGATAGAAGTCAGAAAGAGTGATAGAGGTCAGAAAGAGTGATAGAAGTCAGAAAGAGTGATAGAGGTCAGAAAGTGTGCTAGAAGTCAGAAAGAGTGATAGAAGTCAGAAAGAGTGACAGAGGTCAGAAAGAGTGATAGAGGTCAGAAAGAGTTATAGAGGTCAGAAAGAGTGATAGGGGTCAGAAAGAGTGACAGAGGTCAGAAAGAGTGACAGAGGTCAGAAAGAGTGATAGAGGTCAGAAAGAGTGATAGAAGTCAGAAAGAGTGATAGAAGTCAGAAAGAGTGATAGAGGTCAGAAAGAGTGATAGAAGTCAGAAAGAGTGATAGAGGTCAGAAAGAGTGATAGAAGTCAGAAAGAGTGATAGAGGTCAGAAAGTGTGCTAGAAGTCAGAAAGAGTGATAGAAGTCAGAAAGAGTGATAGAGGTCAGAAAGAGTTATAGAGGTCAGAAAGAGTGATAGGGGTCAGAAAGAGTGACAGAGATCAGAAAGAGTGACAGAGGTCAGAAAGAGTGATAGGGGTCAGAAAGAGTGATAGAAGTCAGAAAGAGTGACAGAGGTCAGAAAGAGTGATAGAAGTCAGAAAGAGTGACAGAGGTCAGAAAGAGTGATAGAAGTCAGAAAGAGTGATAGAGGTCAGAAAGAGTGATAGAGGTCAGAAAGAGTGACAGAGGTCAGAAAGAGTGATAGGGGTCAGAAAGAGTGACAGAGGTCAGAAAGAGTGATAGAGGTCAGAAAGAGTGATAGAAGTCAGAAAGAGTGATAGAGGTCAGAGGTCAGAAAGAGTGATAGAAGTCAGAAAGAGTGATAGAACTCAGACCGAGTGATAGAAGTCAGAAAGAGTGATAGAACTCAGACAGAGTGATAGAAGTCAGAAAGAGTGATAGAACTCAGACAGAGTGATAGAAGTCAGACAGAGTGATAGAAGTCAGAAAGAGTGACAGAGGTCAGAAAGAGTGATAGAAGTCAGACAGTGATAGAGGTCAGAAAGAGTGACAGGTCAGAAAGAGTGATAGAGGTCAGAAAGAGTGATAGAAGTCAGAAAGAGTGATAGAGGTCAGAAACAGTGATAGAGGTCAGAGGTCAGAAAGAGTGATAGAAGTCAGAAAGAGTGATAGAAGTCAGAAAGAGTGACAGAGGTCAGAAAGAGTGATAGAAGTCAGACAGTGATAGAGGTCAGAAAGAGTGACAGGGATCAGAAAGAGTGACAGAGGTCAGAAAGAGTGATAGGGGTCAGAAAGAGTGATAGAAGTCAGAAAGAGTGACAGAGGTCAGAAAGAGTGATAGAAGTCAGACAGTGATAGAGGTCAGAAAGAGTGATAGAAGTCAGAAAGAGTGACAGAGGTCAGAAAGAGTGATAGAGGTCAGAAAGAGTGATAGAAGTCAGAAAGAGTGACAGAGGTCAGAAAGAGTGATAGAGGTCAGAAAGAGTGATAGAAGTCAGAAAGAGTGACAGAGGTCAGAAAGAGTGATAGAGGTCAGAAAGAGTGATAGAGGTCAGAAAGAGTGAGAAGTCAGAAAGAGTGACAGAGGTCAGAAAGAGTGATAGAGGTCAGAAAGAGTGATAGAAGTCAGAAAGAGTGACAGAGGTCAGAAAGAGTGATAGAAGTCAGAAAGAGTGATAGAGGTCAGAAAGAGTGATAGAAGTCAGAAAGAGTGATAGAGGTCAGAAAGAGTGATAGAAGTCAGAAAGAGTGATAGAAGTCAGAAAGAGTGACAGAGGTCAGAAAGAGTGATAGAAGTCAGACAGTGATAGAGGTCAGAAAGAGTGACAGAGGTCAGAAAGAGTGATAGAGGTCAGAAAGAGTGATAGAAGTCAGAAAGAGTGATAGAGGTCAGAAAGAGTGATAGAGGTCAGAAAGAGTGACAGAGGTCAGAAAGAGTGATAGAGGTCAGAAAGAGTGACAGAGGTCAGAAAGAGTGATAGAGGTCAGAAAGAGTGATAGAAGTCAGAAAGAGTGATAGAGGTCAGAGGTCAGAAAGAGTGATAGAAGTCAGAAAGAGTGATAGAACTCAGACCGAGTGATAGAAGTCAGAAAGAGTGATAGAACTCAGACAGAGTGATAGAAGTCAGAAAGAGTGATAGAACTCAGACAGAGTGATAGAAGTCAGACAGAGTGATAGAAGTCAGAAAGAGTGACAGAGGTCAGAAAGAGTGATAGAAGTCAGACAGTGATAGAGGTCAGAAAGAGTGACAGGTCAGAAAGAGTGATAGAAGTCAGAAAGAGTGATAGAAGTCAGAAAGAGTGATAGAGGTCAGAAAGAGTGATAGAGGTCAGAAAGAGTGACAGAGGTCAGAAAGAGTGATAGGGGTCAGAAAGAGTGACAGAGGTCAGAAAGAGTGATAGAGGTCAGAAAGAGTGATAGAAGTCAGAAAGAGTGATAGAGGTCAGAGGTCAGAAAGAGTGATAGAAGTCAGAAAGAGTGATAGAACTCAGACCGAGTGATAGAAGTCAGAAAGAGTGATAGAACTCAGACAGAGTGATAGAAGTCAGAAAGAGTGATAGAACTCAGACAGAGTGATAGAAGTCAGACAGAGTGATAGAAGTCAGAAAGAGTGACAGAGGTCAGAAAGAGTGATAGAAGTCAGACAGTGATAGAGGTCAGAAAGAGTGACAGGTCAGAAAGAGTGATAGAGGTCAGAAAGAGTGATAGAAGTCAGAAAGAGTGATAGAGGTCAGAAACAGTGATAGAGGTCAGAGGTCAGAAAGAGTGATAGAAGTCAGAAAGAGTGACAGAGGTCAGAAAGAGTGATA
>NW_023618295.1:0-17779 GCF_015220715.1 Pygocentrus nattereri
GTACTCTCTCTCTCTGTACTCTCTCTCTCTCTGTACTCTCTCTCTCTCTGTACTCTCTCTCTCTACTCTCTCTCTCTCTCTCTCTGTACTCTCTCTCTCTCTGTACTCTCTCTCTCTCTGTACTCTCTCTCTCTCTCTACCCTCCATCTCTCTACTCTCTCTCTCTCTCTCTCTCTCTCTCTCTCTCTCTCTCTACTCTCTCCCTCTCTGTACTCTCTCTCTCTCTGTACTCTCTCTCTCTCTGTACTCCCTCTCTCTGTACTCTCTCTCTCTCTGTACTCCCTCTCTCTCTGTACTCTCTCTCTCTCTGTACTCTCTCTCTCTCTGTACTCTCTCTCTCTCTGTACTCCCTCTCTCTCTCTACTCTCTCTCTCTCTCTCTCTCTCTCTCTCTCTCTACTCTCTCTCTCTCTGTACTCTCTCTCTCTCTGTACTCTCTCTCTCTCTGTACTCCCTCTCTCTGTACTCCCTCTCTCTCTCTACTCTCTCTCTCTGTACTCTCTCTCTCTCTGTACTCTCTCTCTCTCTGTACACTCTCTCTCTGTACTCCCTCTCTCTCTACTCTCTCTCTCTCTCTCTACTCTCTCTCTCTGTACTCTCTCTCTCTGTACTCCCTCTCTCTCTCTACTCTCTCTCTCTCTGTACTCCCTCTCTCTCTCTACTCTCTCTCTCTGTACTCTCTCTCTCTCTGTACTCCCTCTCTCTCTCTACTCTCTCTCTCTGTACTCTCTCTCTCTCTGTACTCTCTCTCTCTCTGTACACTCTCTCTCTGTACTCCCTCTCTCTCTCTCTCTCTCTCTCTCTCTCTACTCCCTCTCTCTCTCTACTCTCTCTCTCTGTACTCTCTCTCTGTACTCCCTCTCTCTCTCTACTCTCTCTCTCTGTACTCTCTCTCTCTCTCTACTCTCTCTCTCTGTACTCTCTCTCTCTCTCTACTCTCTCTCTCTGTACTCCCTCTCTCTCTCTGTACTCCCTCTCTCTCTCTACTCTCTCTCTCTGTACTCTCTCTCTCTCTGTACTCTCTCTCTCTCTGTACACTCTCTCTCTGTACTCCCTCTCTCTCTCTCTCTCTCTCTCTCTCTGTACTCCCTCTCTCTCTCTACTCTCTCTCTCTGTACTCTCTCTCTGTACTCCCTCTCTCTCTCTCTCTCTCTCTCTCTCTCTATACTCCCTCTCTCTCTCTACTCTCTCTCTCTGTACTCTCTCTCTCTACTCTCTCTCTCTGTACTCCCTCTCTTTCTCTACTCTCTCTCTCTGTACACTCTCTCTCTGTACTCTCTCTCTCTCTGTACTCTCTCTCTCTCTGTACTCTCTCTCTCTCTGTACTCCCTCTCTCTCTCTACTCTCTCTCTCTGTACTCTCTCTCTCTCTGTACTCTCTCTCTCTCTGTACACTCTCTCTCTGTACTCCCTCTCTCTCTCTCTCTCTCTGTACTCCCTCTCTCTCTCTACTCTCTCTCTCTCTCTCTCTCTCTGTACTCCCTCTCTCTCTCTACTCTCTCTCTCTGTACTCTCTCTCTGTACTCCCTCTCTCTCTCTCTCTCTCTCTCTCTGTACTCCCTCTCTCTCTCTACTCCCTCTCTCTCTCTACTCTCTCTCTCTGTACTCTCTCTCTCTCTACTCTCTCTCTCTGTACTCCCTCTCTCTCTCTGTACTCTCTCTCTCTCTGTACTCTCTCTCTCTCTGTACTCCCTCTCTCTCTCTACTCTCTCTCTGTACTCCCTCTCTCTCTCTGTACTCTCTCTCTCTCTGTACTCTCTCTCTCTCTGTACTCCCTCTTTCTCTCTACTCTCTCTCTCTCTCTACTCTCTCTCTCTGTACTCTCTCTCTCTCTGTACTCCCTCTCTCTCTCTACTCTCTCTCTCTGTACTCTCTCTCTCTCTGTACTCTCTCTCTCTGTACTCTCTCTCTCTCTGTACTCCCTCTCTCTCTGTACTCCCTCTCTCTCTCTCTCTCTCTCTGTACTCCCTCTCTCTCTCTACTCTCTCTCTCTGTACTCTCTCTCTGTACTCTCTCTCTCTCTGTACTCTCTCTCTCTCTGTTCACTCTCTCTCTGTACTCCCTCTCTCTCTCTCTCTCTCTTTCTGTACTCCCTCTCTCTCTCTACTCTCTCTCTCTGTACTCTCTCTCTCTGTACTCCCTCTCTCTCTCTCTACTCTCTCTCTCTGTACTCTCTCTCTGTACTCCCTCTCTCTCTCTACTCTCTCTCTCTGTACTCCCTCTCTCTCTCTGTACTCCCTCTCTCTCTCTGTACTGTCTCTCTCTCTCTGTACACTCTCTCTCTGTACTCCCTCTCTCTCTCTCTCTCTCTCTCTGTACTCTCTCTCTCTCTGTACTCTCTCTCTCTGTACTCTCTCTCTCTCTGTACTCTCTCTCTCTCTGTACTCCCTCTCTCTCTCTACTCTCTCTCTCTGTACTCTCTCTCTCTCTGTACTCTCTCTCTCTCTGTACTCCCTCTCTCTCTCTCTCTCTCTCTGTACTCCCTCTCTCTCTCTACTCTCTCTCTCTGTACTCTCTCTCTGTACTCCCTCTCTCTCTCTACTCTCTCTCTCTGTACTCTCTCTCTCTCTGTACTCTCTCTCTCTCTGTACTCCCTCTCTCTCTCTACTCTCTCTCTCTGTACTCTCTCTCTCTCTGTACTCTCTCTCTCTCTGTACACTCTCTCTCTGTACTCCCTCTTTCTCTCTACTCTCTCTGTCTCTCTCTACTCTCTCTCTCTGTACTCTCTCTCTCTCTGTACTCCCTCTCTCTCTCTCTCTCCCTCTCTCTCTGTACTCTCTCTCTCTCTCTACTCTCTCTCTCTGTACTCTCTCTCTGTACTCCCTCTCTCTCTCTCTCTCTCTCTCTGTACTCCCTCTCTCTCTCTACTCTCTCTCTCTGTACTCTCTCTCTGTACTCCCTCTCTCTCTCTACTCTCTCTCTCTGTACTCTCTCTCTGTACTCCCTCTCTCTCTCTACTCTCTCTCAGTAGTACTTATCCTACACTGTCGATCAGTTTATGATTTATGACCCTCCCCAGTGTGATTTATAACCAAGATTTATGACCCTTGATTTATGAACCCCTATGACATTTCAAATGATGACCCTCTGTGACAGGTGAAATTATGACCCCCCTCTCAGTGACAGGCTGGTTTGAGGGACAGGTCTGGGGGGCTGTGGTGTGTGTGTTTTACGATGACCCCCACTCTGTGGCGTGGGTGAAATTATCATATCGTGTGATAAAAAGTCTCAGAACGTCCAAACCACAAATCAATTGAAACATTTATTTAGTCTTACACAAACTGTTTGCTCCAGAGTAAAGTTTTTTATTTGTATTTGCTCTGGTTGTGTGTACAATGTTTAATAAGATTCCAGAGTCTGACCAGGTTTGAATTTGTCCAAAGAACATGTTTTCGGTTTTATTTTTAAGAATGAAAAAGAGCCTGTTTCACTATAGGATAATGTCCATTTGTGCATTTAAAGACTGCAATAAAGGCGTCAATAAGGTTTTTAGTTACTTACCCTGTCATTTGGAGAGATTCTGAACTTTTATTTTGGGGTTTTACCAATGAAGCTGCTACAAGTTTCTTCCACAAGACTGGTGTTTTTTCATGGTGAGTTAGAAGAATTAAAAACAAGAAATATCCTTTTTGTAAATTAGCTTTGGAAAGAAATTTTAAATCCGAGCATTTCCAACATGTGGGGTGGGGGGTTGAGGGGGGCGTGAGTGGTGGGGGGTCGTAGGCGTGTGATGTCTAACCAATCAAAACTTGGATCGACACAACCCTTCGGACAAGAAGAGGTGTGGCAAATGAGAAAATAGTATAAAGAGCCACGGATAGGGTCCTGACAAACTTTCAACTCTAACATTTGCTGTCGAGAAAACTGATCGAGGCCATGGACTCCAACATTCTCGGTGAGTATGCTGCATGCCGTAGACTTTTAGCCTAATATTCTATATATTTATAGGAAATTCAAACATCACGGTTTTTCTTTGTTTAACAGGATTTTCTTGGTCGAGGTGCATCTGAGCTTGAAACAATCCTTGCTATTAGAAGTATTGAAGGATTATCACAACTTTGTGAAGGTTTGTCGCAGTTTCTTATTATTATTTTATTTATTTGTAGTTGCTGATATTGTCAAAATAACCCATACTTTTATTTTATTACAGAATCTGTGAACACAGCGGGTTATGAGAATCCATTGAGTGAGTTGACTGTTTATACAGTATAATTTTTCTGCGTTAGTTGTTGGCTCGTAATACTAACTCTTATTTTCTGTAGCAGCTCTGACCCGTTTGGTTGAAACAACGGGGATCTTAACACCACCAGGATTTGACGCTGTACCCAGCACCTCCACGGCTTGCGAACCTGGTGTTTTGACCACATTTAGGCCCTGTTTAACAAGCAGTCCTGGGAGCCAGTCACAGGGCGGAAAGAGTCATAGTTGTGATGATAAGCCAGCTTCCCGTGGAAAACGTCCAAGAACGTGTCTGAGTAGAAATAACGGCACAATTTCACGCGGGAAACGTCTTCGGTTTGATGATAGCTACAAATCTGCTGGTAAGAAAATACAAATTGAAGTGAACACTTTTTACAATGTATTTTTAACATTAACGTTGTGTGTGTGTGTAAATGATTTTTCCTTAAACTGTTTACAGATTTGCATACGGATGATCGTGCAGCATGTGTTGGTGAGGAGCAGACAGGAGCGACTTCGGAGTTTGACGCAGTGGTCTGGACTGAGGAGCTCTTGAATACGTGGGACCAGAACAGTTTCACAGAAAAGCCGGATGACGCTGTGGATACTGGACTAAAACCAATAGCAGACGTGAGAGACATTGATGAGGCTGATTTAAAAGCAAATCAGGAACACGAGCGTCGGGTAAGCGGCTCTTACCATTCTAGTGGTATTGATGAGTTTAGAGCATTGCTTGGGCAACAGTCTAATGAAATTACAAAAAACACTATTGAGCAGCGTAGACAAGGCGCCGTTGTACGTAGATTAAATAACACCGTACAGAAATTAACAGAAAAGAATGAGGAATTAGCAAAAGAAAACCGTTTACTGTCTGAACAGGTGTCAAAACATATACATGTGGTACAGGTTATGCGTGAAGAACAAAACAAGCATTTTAAATCTTTAACAGATGTAATATTTAAACTCAACAGGGTTTTACAGTTAAAAACATCGGCAAAATTGTCTGTTGCAGGACCGTCTAAGTAGTTATTGGTTGGTAATTTGAAAACATTTCCAATCTTTACATATAGTCCAGCATACCTATTAAACAAACCACATCATCAGTACGCGATAAATTATTGTTTTAAATAATAATAATTATTAGCAAAAATAATGGGGTCTAAAAGGTGTCGGGAATCAGACAACAGCAATCCGCGCGTTAGCGACACAATTGATGTTTGGGCACAGATGTCTATTAGCGATCGATTGCAGTGTTTAAATGACGAGTATGAGTCGGCTACTAGTTTTAATCTGCAAAACACTCAACACGACGTAAACGTTAATGATTATACCGTACATGATGGTTTACAGCGTACAATGAATACAATGCACAGCCCGCCAACAACACGCCGTAGATGTCCTGATAATTATGGACATACCATAGATTTTATGCATAATTCGGCCATAACCGATGCCTGGGAGCAGACATCTATTAGTGAACGTCTGTTATACTTAAATGATGAGGATGAGTCCACTCTAAATTTCTTAGAAAACCCGGTAGAAAATAACTTGCTACACTTAAATGGAGAACAGACAGGCGCTGGTCAGCAGACACATAGATTTCCCACACTCGATCCAGGAGCTCCTAACTTTGGTTTATCTAGTGATGACGTGTCACAGTTGGTGAGAAATGGAGGTGAAATAAGTGGATATACTGTAGTACCAAGAATTAGGTTTAATAGCGTTGAGCTACACAGGACCTTGAATTTACGTGACGCCCCATCCACAGATATGGCCTCATATACTGTCTATGTACATAATATGTTATCAGACATTGTAGCGTTCTCCAGGGTGTTGGCTGGTGATGGCAGCGTTATCAACATTACTCTAAGAGGTGGTAGTTTAACGTCTGATGTAAATGCTGTGTTGTCTTCAAGAGATGGTTACAACGTTGACAGGTTTGCAGACGCGATTGAAAGGGTTATGCAGAGTAACAAGAATATTCCAGCAGATAATAGTTTGGTGTTGACAGTCTCCACAGCTATGGGTAAAAATGGCGGCGTTCGACGTAAAGTGCGTGATATTGCACACAATCAGGTGATTGATAGGAACAGAATGAACCTCTTTTGCCCTACAAATATTTCAAATAATCTGTGTTTTGCGATCTGTCTTGCTCATTTTCTGAAACCACATGTGGCACATAACACCTTAGAAACTATAGCCGATCAGATACAGGCAAAGGCTGGTTACAAGCACGATCACAAGGTTGTGTTTGATGACATTGGTCGTTTCAAATACAAGTTTGGTGTTAAAATAGTCGTGTTCCACAAGAGCAGTTCGGGTGGTTTAGAGAAGTACCAAACAAAAGACAAACCACATTCACGGACTGTGTTTCTGTATCTCCACGACGGTCATTATTATATGATAAATTTGAAAGCGTTCATGGGTGTGTCATATGTTTGTAAGTTTTGTTATAAGGGTTATACTAACGCAAGAGATCATAGCTGTAAATACCATTGTGATGTGTGTCAGGACACCGATTGTAGTCAGAAACCCCGACGTATCAAGTATTGTGAAGACTGTTCACGCTACTGCAAATCTGATTATTGTTATGACCAACACAAGACAAAGAAACAACAGCCTGTTACTGGGGAGATGGCGTCCTCATGCGATTTGACAAAATACTGTAGATCATGCGGTCGTCGTTACCATGTTAGTTTAACTAAACCAAAACCACACAAGTGTATGTCAGGACGTTGTGTTCACTGTGGTGAAGAATTAATATCAGATACAACACATGAGTTACATACAGCCAATCAAATTAAAAGAGCCAAGTGAATCTTACATCTTCGTTGACTTTGAGACACGATTTGAAAACGGTTAGCATGAAGCTAACTTTGTCTGCGCAATCACATTTGGCGGTAGAGAGTTCACAGCGGCGGGGTCAGACTGTGTAGAACGACTCCTAAGAGAGTTTAGAACCCCCAAATATCTGGGCTACACATGGTTCGCACACAATGCAGCCGGTTTTGACAGTTTCCTATTACTGGAATATTTTTCAAAAGTGGGCATTGCTGTCAAAATCACCATGATGGGGTGTAGACTGATCTCCATGTATGACGAAGCACACAAACAGCGCTACATAGACTCGTACTCGTTCATTCCGATGCGTTTGGCTAATACAGCATCTGCGTTAAATCTAACATGTTCAGAGAAGGGGTATTTTCAACACAAATTTAATCTAACGGAAAATGAGAACTGTGTGGGTCCAAACCCTGACAAGAGGTTTTACGGCTATGACTCGATGAGTGACAAGGACAGAAAGCAGTTTGATGAGTGGTACAGCACAGTTTCTGGTGGTGTGTTTGATTTCCAAAAGGAGTTGTTTGTTTACGGCAGGAACGATGTTGTTTTACTACGTGAAGCTTGCATAAAGTATCGTGACGAGTTTATTCAGTGTACGAAGCTAGACCCGTTTAATTATACAACATTAGTATCATGTTGCATGGCTGTGTACAAGACACATTTTCTTCCCACACTAGCGCTGACACACAACGCGTACATTAGCCAACACAAGACATTCTCAAATGTTTCAATCGAATGGCTTGAGTATGTTAAGAGTAGCAGAGGTGTTGATGTGCACCACGCACTGACTCATGGTGAAATGAAGTTTGTGTATTATGTGGATGGGTTTTATGAAAAGGATGGTGTACGAAAAGCCGTAGAATTTAACAGGTGTATACATCACGGTCATGAATGTCGTTACAGTCCAAACCAGCCCCATCCGATGTCAAAGGTGTTGTACGGCGAATTGCGGAAACAGTTTAACACCAAGGTTGAGATCCTTGTTCGGGCATACGGTTTAGATGTGGAAGTAATGTGGGAATGTGAGTGGGCTGTTGCTAAGAGGCATGATTTGGGTGTAGCTGCGTTTATGTCTAACTACACACAGCCTGAAAGGTTGAAACCAAGAGATGCGCTCTTTGCTGGTAGAACCAACGCTTATAAACTGTATTACAAGGCAAAGGATGGTGAGAAAATCAGATATTTGGACTTCACTAGTTTGTACCCGTTCTGTCAGGCGAGAAAGAAATACCCCGTAGGTCATCCTCAAATATTTTTCAAACATTTTCGACCTCTGGAGGAGTGCTATGGTTTAGTCAAGGCCACAGTACATCCGCCAAGAAAACTCCTACACCCAGCGTTAACACACCGGTGCAATGGTAAGCTAATGTTCCCACTGTGTCGCACTTGTGCCGAGCAGGAAAACCAGTTACAAACTTGCACACATAGTGATGAAGACAGATCCATCACAGGGTCTTGGGTTAGTATTGAACTGGTGAAGGCTGTTGAGAAGGGTTATGTGGTGGTAAAAATCCATGAGGTTTGGCATTTTCCAGACAGTTCAGAGACGTTGTTCTGCGAGTATGTAAAGACTTTTTTACAGTACAAGCAGGAGGCCAGTGGTTATCCAGCACACGCGGTCACAGAGGAAGAGAGGGCAGAGTACATCAGGGATTATTTTGAAAAGGAAAAGTTTCAGCTGAATCCTGACAAGATGAGCCTTAACCCAGCACGCAGGTCTATTAACAAATTGTTGTTAAACAGCTTGTGGGGTCGTTTTTCAATGAGGGAAAACCTGCCAGTGTCCGAGTTGTTGACTGATCCAGAACAGTTTTCACAGCACACATTTGGTGACGGACATGATGTTAAACACTTTTCCTTTGTGTCTGATGCCACAGCACTGATTCAGTGGTGCTATTCTGCTGGAGACAGCTGCCCAACATGTGACATTAATGTGTTTCTCGGCGCTTTTACAGCAGCGCACGCTCGTTTAGAACTGTACTGTAATCTCATGGATAGATTAGGTGACAGACTCTTGTACAGCGATACTGACAGTGTTATTTTTGTTTCTCGTGAAGGCGATTGGGAAGCCCCTCTGGGACCCTACTTGGGTGATTTGACAGACGAAATTGGTGGTGGTGATTACATTACAGAGTTCTGCTCCGGAGGGCCCAAGACATACGGTTATCGCACAGTAGCCGGTAAAACATGTATGAAAGCGAAAGGTATCACGCTAAACTCGGACAATTCAAAAGTCATTAGACTAGACACACTGATTGGTCTTGTCGATCATTTTGTGGTAAATCGCGACAGTAGCCGACACATACTGGCTCATGCAGACACCATCTTGAGAAATAAAAAGAACCTGACATTGAAAAACAAGTCAGTGGTGAAACGATTTAAAATCGTATACAACAAGCGGGTCCTGTTGTCTGATTTTTCAACACTCCCTTATGGATGCTAAAGGTGTACATCACTATCATGGGGTGCGAGATGTTGAAGGGTTTGATTTTAGATTACAACATCCTTTCTCTTGCGTAATAAGTGGGCCGTCAAATTCTGGAAAAACATTTTTTGTTAAACAGTTGATTGAACGTACTGATGAACTGGTTTCAAAGAAAATAGAAAACATGGTGTACATTTATGATTGTTGGCAACCACTTTATGATGATATGTTAAAAATAAGAAATATTAATTTTGTTCAAGGGATACCAACAACCTTAAATGATGACACACTTCTACCGCTTAACAGGAATAATTTGTTAATTATTGATGATGTGATGAAAGACGCTAGCAATAATGCTGAAGTGGAAAAGGTATTTACGCAGTATGTACACCATCGAAATTTAAGCGCCATTTACCTAATACAGAATTTATTTTTTCAAGGAAAGTCTAGTAGGACAATTAGTTTGAACACAAATTACCTCATATTGTTTAAAAATCCTAGGGACAACAATCAGGTCGGTGTGTTAGGTAGACAGATGTATCCTGGTAATACAAAGTTTTTCATGGAGTGCTTTCAAAATGCTGTAAGTAAACCATTTGGTCACCTTATGGTTGATTATAAAGCAAAGACTCCTGAAGACTTTCGGCTCAGATCTCAGCTTTCAAAGAGTCCGGTTGTTTACATTCAGAAAAAACATTGATAGACCAATATGTCAGACAGACTTTATGGAAACCTGCCACTTCTCAAACTTTTATTTAAAGCTAAGCCGGCACAGAGACGAGTTATTTAACAAGCGGCGTCTAATGAACTTATTTTAACTCTATGTGAAGTGGCTCTTAACGTACTTAACGGTACCATACCTCTCACATCGACACAATACCGCGTGTTAAAGAAGAAGAAGTCTGAAATAAATTTTTTGCTGATAAAAAGATTGGTGTTTCACGAAAAAAGAAAGTAATTAATCAGAAAGGGGGTTTTCTTCTACCGTTGTAAAGTATTGCTTTACCGTTTGATAACAGTTTGATAACAAACAAATAAAACAGACGTAATGGAGTACGCTGAGAAAATGTTTTTGGTGCCACAACACCAGTTGGACAAGTTAAAGAGTGAGAACTTGCTGAGGGCTATCAGACAAAATGTAGAAAATGACCTGGATGTGTCTATTAGAAATATTTTGGGCAGGAATGATCTTGGTGCTCATGAGAAAGCCAAGCTTTATACCGCTGTTTTGCAGAGATATTTAACCGTAGCTAAACAGGGGGGTATGGAAACCAGCACTTTAACATTGTCATTACCACCTGCAGATCATGTTAATAAGGTTGTAAATGTTGTTGCTCAGACTGATGACAAAAATGATGTAACCACTGATGATGTAACCACTGATGTTCTTAGAAATGTACCCTCACGAAGCAGGGGTCGTGTTCAGTATGTTTTAGATAAAATGTCTAAATCAAAAGGCGTCTTCTTGGGATGAATCAGGAGAATTTGCCTTGCATGGAAGTCCAATCCCTGGGTCACATATTCTGGACTTGGTGAAAAGCATCACAACACCACAACGGGTTGGCGATGATTGTAGACCGCTGGGTTGGAATGAGTTTCTAGAAGCTTTTGCTGTTCTACATGTGCCTCTTTCTACCATACCAAACAAGCATGTAAGGCAAAAAATTATTTTGTTAAAGAATAAAAAGTCTGCTGGTCATGCTACAACAAAAGACATTTTACAAACCCCTGTTAAGAATGTTGAAACCCCTGCATTTACCTCCCCCATTCTAGACAGAAGTAAATGGTTAAGCTTGTAAATGTTTTTTGGTTTGTTTTTGTTTGATTGTTCATGTATTTATTTGTTTAATATTATACTATGTAAATATTTTCACAAAATACTGTGTTAAATCGGTGTTTCACCGATGTGTTACATTTTGTAAATAAGTTAAAATTCTTTGTTTGTTTTGTTTTTATTTATCAACCATTACACCACATAGAGACACACTTATACAATAAACATATGTCCTGTTTGAACATGCTGCACACACTTTAACATTCTGTTCATACAAACACACGGATACAATTTTTTCACAAAAGCTGAAACCATATTGTCATTTTTTATTAAATCAAAACTATATTTAGACATCACATCTTCATAGCGCACCCCATTAGCCATGTGGTGTAGAAAAAACACAGTGTTGACCACAAGTGGTTGCTGTAAAATCTTGTACTTGTCTCGTTGAATACTGTTGTGTGGCGCATGATGTTTTAAGAAAGGCGCTAATCATTTTAGGGAACTTGTCATAGTCTGGACCATTTCCAAAACTGTCAAAAAAACACCCGACACGATCTTCACTCATGTAGATTGCAAGCCAGTGTTCTCCGGGGAGATCAGATGTATGTGTGTTAATAATGGCCATTGTAGGTAATTTCCTTATGACGCTTGTTGGTAATTGGTCGCATGCTAACACACCAAGAAAATGTGTGTTTACAGCTACTTTGTCCATGACAGCGGTCAGCTTTAAAGTATTCATTAGTAAAAATCCACTAAAACCTGTCTTCGGTTAGACACTTCGATGATACTGTCGAAAACCGCATACACAATCAAATTTATGGTGTGTGGAAGGGGTCGCCTGAACCGCGCCTCCAATCTTATATTCCCAGATTTGACCAAAGACACATGCTGGCTGCATTCTTCATCAGGTGTGAGATTAAACACATACAGAGTGTAGACCTGCAGAAAATCTGTCCTATCAATAGGTAACGCCTGGTTTTTCAGATGCCTTCCAGATGCAAGAGCCAACTGATAAAATTCACGTACAGCCGCGCCAGACTGGAAGTCTGGTTGATGTGGTTTAGCTGGATATTGTTGTCCGTCAACATAGACCGCAAGAAACTCCAAATCATAATGTTTGAATGCAAAAGGGTTTTTATTGTACGCACCTGTGAACGCGTCATTGTCAACCATCGCTATTATCATAGACTTTGGTAGAGTCCCCAAGAACAAATTTTCTTGGTTAGAAACGCGCGTTCCAGCGGGTATTGAAAAATTTTTTAAACACACTCTATCGATCGGATATTTAGCCGTCGATGACAGCAATGCCTGAGCGTGACCGAGCCTTACGGCCGGTGATACAGACACTTTTTTGACAAATAAAGATGCCGAAAGAATGTTTACTTTGTAAGCTATGGCGTCGTGTCGCATTAGACAAAATTCGTCCTTACAGCGCGTCATACAGATTTTCATATCCACACCATTAAGCATCAGTTTCTCTTGGAAAAATATGTCGCTATGAATTGGGGTCAACAGTTCTACCACATTACTAGCATTCGTAAATGTAGCCCTTTTTGTCAAACCACGGTTGTTCCTAGCAGGGTTTGTTTCATCCATATGTCCTGCGGTGTCCAGATAAAAGAGTCCGGCAGAGAAAACAGTTTCCAAGGTGTCGCGACCATAGTTAGCGAGACACTCTATGATGCTGCGGTAAGGGTAGGTGCTCGAACTCTGCGATATCAGCCTGTCGCCTAGGGACACATCGACCTGTGAAAATATTGTAGCTCCGGGGTAGTTTATCATACCCACAGCAGCACCGTCATCAATGTCGCTTCCGTCGGGTTTCGTGATTTTAAGGTGGAGGTACAAGAACGTGTTATTCAAATCCGTATAATCTTCGCCATGTCCGGCTATGAAGAACTCCAAAGGAGCCGTGTCGGATGTTGCGGAAAGCGGTGGAATTTCGACATAAGTGTTTTTCTCAATAGCCGTTTGTGTTAAAGGTTCTGTAAAAAGGTCCAATTCTGATTTAATACATTCTTCAGACATGCGGTGAAGCAGTGCCATGATTAGAAAATAGTGTTTACAGTCTTTCTACAAGATGGCCGCGCGGTCTGCTTCCTCTTTCTCTTCCTTTTTGAAACTATGCGTTTTTTCGACACATGCTTGGTTTTCTTAGCAGGTCGACCACGCCTCTTTCCAGGTGGCCGTTTCACAGATTTTCGAGCCATCACTAACATGCCGGATCCGCCCTGGTTCTTTCGCATTGCGTGTGTCAATCCTTTGTTGACTATATCGGTTACAATGTTTTTAGCCGCTGTTTTTAGATGAGGTTTGGCTATACTAAACCCGCTCTTGAACAATGGTATAGCCATTCTGAATAAATTTCTAAAAATACCACCAAAGCCAGCTCCATACATTGCAGGGCTACCTGTATAGCCAGGCATGATGCCGCCTGCTTGATTTTGGTAGTAAGAGACATAGCGTTCAGGGTCCATTGTGTACGTGTTGAAAGACTCCATTTAAAACCTGATTGGGTGTTTTACAGGTCTAAAGTGTAGTTTTGCAATCACCTTCCCGTAGGAAAATTTGACGTGCTGGTTCTGATCAGTTTTCACCTCTATAGCAATGTCGTTAATGTGTGTCTTAGTTGTTGACACGTAGTGTGGCTTGTTGTATCTAACAGTGACAACATCGTTGTTGGCCCCTGATATATGTACGCACCGTAACAGGGGCGCAAAGCTGTCACCAACTGTTTGGTAATCGATGATGTCGGTGTAAATATAAAATGTGTAGAAACCTCCGTAGATGTCGACGGTGTGCGGGCCATACTGTTTCTGAAAGGTATCCCCCTCACCCGTTTTAACCGCAGACTCTAGCGCCACCACTGGTTTTAGACCTAAAATGATTGCTAGTTTCCCATGAAAAACTAAGCCTATACCAAGACTCGTCTTGATATAAACCTTGTGTCTTATTTGATCGTAACCAAGGTGTATTGAATGTTGCGCTAGATGAAAATTGATCTCCTCAATCAACATGGGGATGTTGTTATAATATCCTGTAGGTAGTCTAATTTGAATATTTTTTTCCAATTTTTTATCAATCACTATAAATGTAGCATCAACCTCTTCAAACGTTTTCCATGTTCGCGGATACTGAAACTCTACCAACCCCACTTCCCAGTCACCTTTCAAATCGATGGTTTTTGCCAATTTTGTTCTATAGTTAGAAATTTGATTGTCAGGGTATACAGCTATAGATGAATTGCACGGCAAAGTGATACAAAATCCGCCGTCACCCATGCTTGGTCGTTTGTGGTAATGAACACATTCACAATGTGTCGCATCTTTTTAAGGTTTTTGTATGTCCACTACGTCATTTTCAGGAACCCAACTGTTGAATTTGGTCGGCCAGCCCAACCATTTCACTAAAACCAGTGTTTTTTTTCCTTGTTTTTTTTTTATCTAAAATCTTTTCAATTTTGAATGTTTTATCTCCAGGAACATTTATTTTTTGCAACTCTTGTTCATAGAAACAACCTTGTATAATATCGCCATCATAATCTTTCAACCTATAAACGGGCGGTTGTCGAAGGATGCGGTCTGATACCGTGAAAAATTCATGTGTATAGTTCTCCTCATACCCCTTTGTAAAGGGGCCCCTGACTTTAGATATTCGCACAACATCGCCAATCTTATACTTAAATATATTTTCCTTGTCTAGTTTGTTCCCCACACCATACAGCGTTTTAAAAACGATAGATTCATTTTCACTGGATACATCGACAGGCTTCATTTTTATACTTCTATGATAACTGTTGTTGTACCCACACACTATGTCTTGTAAAACATCGACATACCTTTTGGAATTTATAGCCGTTAGATATCGCCACATACGACTTTTTAGAGTTCTATTAAAACGTTCTACGACACTAGCCTTTAGTTCGCTGCCTGTAGCAAAATGCATAATTTTGTTTTTTGATACCAGGTTTTGAAAATGTCTGTTAAAAAATTCCTTACCACGGTCTGACTGCAACTTTTGAGGCACTCTACCTTCCGCTAGTACTGATGCAAACGCTTTAGCGACTTCTACCCCCGACTTATTTTTTAACAAACGTACCCATGCATATTTGCTTAACACATCAATACATGTCAACATATATTTATAACCATCATTTTCCTTAGAATATGCGGTCATATCAACAAGATCGGCTTGGAATTGCGAGTCAACACCGTACACTATCACCCTGTTTCTCTTGTAATTAAGCCGAATGGGTTTGTGAAGCGTGTATGCATCCTCCCCAGCTAACCAATCTGAAATCTCTTGATCAGACAGACGCACGCCTGTATCCTCTAAAACGGCCTGTTTCAAACGATTTTTACCACCTAATGAACCAGAATTTGAAGGTGTGTAATATACTGATTTCATAAGATCTGACATGTTCACAGACACCAACACTGAAAATAATGAACCAAAAATTTGTTTGATTTACTGTTTTATTCACAACTCAACGCGTCAATGTAATCTAGAAATTTCACACACACATCCACATTTTTCTCAACCACATATTCGACAAATGTTTCAACCAATTTACAAACATCAATAGGTTTCTTTGTTGAAAGTTTTGTCACGCAAACATCTAACATGTATGTACACAGACAAAGCACATGACTAATATTCATAGCATTGTTACTCTTAGGCATGAGAGAGAGAATCCTGCTGATAGTCACACAGGTTGTTTCATTAGAATCTATACATAACTGCGTCAAATACACCCATTCATCCGACACCGATTTGACAACTTCCATTTGATTCTTAAAATTTTGTAAACGTTTAGCATCAACAATATGCACACTATTAAAGAGGCTAAAATCAACCACACAATCCTCAATACATTTATACAACAAATTTGTCATTTCATTGTTCACGCGGTATTTCAACACACGGTCCGACAGACCCTGGTAACCACAAACATTCCCCATTTGACTTAAACAACGCCGCTAGTCGTTGAACCCGTTTTCCAACAATCAACAGCGTCAGAGACAAATTGTCCAGATGTGTGATCGACCAGGTTCACTCTTATTTCCTCCAACTTTTCCAAAATGTATGGCTCGTTCCGTAATTCACAGACAACTGTTTCAGCACACCCTTGAATTTTCAGAAGAGGCAGATGTATTCCAAAACACTTCAGAAGACCGGCTATGGCATGTTTCAACACAGGTGTAAACAACACCCGCGTTATATCATCATAGTATTTTTCAAAGAAGAAGATATCCGGCTCAAACAGACATGAATGTCGAAGTTGACTGGGGTGGTCCACTTCACAGCCAAGACACGATTCCTTCAGTTTGTCATTTATGATATGTTGTAGGATTACAACAACAGCAGACTTTATAAGTTTTAATCCTGTACCACAAACTCTGCCGTCCACATCTTCGGTTGGTGTGGATATAGGCTTACGCTCAGGAGCTTCAAAGAGTGTTTCATCATCTTCCATGCTTGCTGGCGCTGGTAAACAAAATGGTTTATGCATGAAAGTCATATTCGCACATGCAAAATCTTCACACAATTGGTCTAACCACTTGCTGTCTGATGTGTCGGATAGTGTTGACTGATCCTCACCGCACGCCATATCACCATCAGTGTTGGCATCGCTGCTGAAATGGTCTGAGAAGCTGTGGTTTGGTGTCGCGCAGGCCGCTGTTGGTTCATCATGGCTGTAGTTCACAGGACTACTGGTTGTGTCGACGGGTGCATAATCAACGCCCGAACCCCAATCTTCAACAACCCCATTGTCAGTTTTCCTATACCACACAAGACCGTGAGCGCTGGGGTGGCCTGATGAATGAAAATCCTTAAACATGGTGACTTGAGTGCTGAGAAGCTGAAGCTGTATGTCTCGATATAGATGGCAGGGGTCCTTTAAACAGACGTTGTGGTGGGTGGTGATTCTGTTTGACCAACCCACAAAACGTCATAAGCCAGAGAATCAAAGAGGTTAATCTTAACATCCGCGAAACACTCACGAGACCGGCGAGGAAATGCGTCGCAATAACGTCTCTTCCTTGGCGCAAACCCCAATTTGGCATCATAGCCACAAGAATTACCAATCGGAGTTGCTGTAGAAGCGCTAAGAACGGTTTGATTTACACTTGCAGAAGACATTTTGCAGCAACGGTCATGCAATCCACCAGTGTGGAGAATGCTTAAGTACAACATATGTAAGCCACACCCTGCACCCCCAACAATTGTGTGTTGGTGGTGGAAGGGAATGGGTGAGGTGGGGAGGTGTCGTAAAACACACACACCACAGCCCCCACAGACCTGTCCCTCAATCCGGTCTGTCACAGAGAGGGGGGGTCGTAAAACACATACCACAGGCTGACCTGTCCCTCAAACCAGCCTGTCACAGAGAGGGGGGGTCATAATTTCACCTGTCACAGAGGGTCATCATTTGAAATGTCATAGGGGTTCATAAATCAAGGGTCATAAATCTAGGTTATAAATCACACTGGGGAGGGTCATAAATCATAAACTGATCGACAGTGTAGGATAAGTACTACTCGTCACCATCGAA
>NW_023618296.1:0-6834 GCF_015220715.1 Pygocentrus nattereri
TCAGGCACCGTTTAAGGCGGAACGGGAGAATTCGAACAAGAAGCTGGCGAACGAGAAGCGACTTGTGAAATGTTGAGACTTTTGAGGGAAAGTTTCCTGCCAGAGACGTAAGAAAAGTGGTTACAGCTAAGCTGCAGCTTCAGAGCAAAGCAAGTCAGCGTTTTCATTGATTATTGTATTTTTTTTTAGTCTATACTAGAACATCAGGACGCGCTGAGACACATTTACAGCCAAGAAGGTAAAATGTTCCCAAGGTGGGCTGATTAACATGTGCAAAAGTTTGGGCACTCCTGGTCAAATTGCCTGCATTTGCTGATTTTCCAAGTCAAAGCAAGTGAACTCGTCCAGCCGGAGCACACGCTGCGCGTTTTGATGCACAGACTTTAGCGTATAGGATTAAGGCAAAGCACAAGCTGTGGCCTAATCGGTGGAAACTGTGCAGTGACGTGAGCGGAAGACTGGCTTGTTTCACGGAGTTCACGTTATCTTACGGAGTGTGAACTTTTTGACCTCGAGCGACGATAAATCGGAATGTTTTCCAGGACCGGCTTCCCTCACGCGCGCGTTTCTCTGAAGGCTGTAGCTGGTTTGGGAGTCGGTAGTGAGAGTGTTGGTGCTGCGCCTCGGAGGTTCTGTACAGGCTGGTTCTCCATCACGTCTCACAGCTTCTTCAATCGGCCCAACAAAATCAGTTCTGCTCTTCGTTTTGATACAGTGTGTTTCCGGATCGTGTGTGTGTTTGTGTGTGTGTGTGTGTCAGGATGTGGTTTACTGGCTGCTGTAACGATACGGAGACAAACAGCCGTGGGTTTCGCTGCGTGTCGATGCATTTCTACAGAGAGGTGCATTCATTGATTTCCACTTCCTGCCTCTTCCTGTCTCCATCTATATTTTTATGTGTCTGTGTGTGTGTTTAAATGTGCAATGTGTGTGTGTGTTAGTGTTATATGCACATACAGTCTGATGCGATTCAGTCCTTGTGGATGTGATGGTGTGTTTTAGATCGTATGTGCATCGTAAAATCCCAATTTTCACCACTAGCACCATAATCTCCTGGGAAAGCATAGCAACAGCCTAGCGACACCTTAGCAACCACCTGGAGTACCATGACAAAAGCCTAGCGAAACCTTAACCTTAGCAGCCACCTGAGACACCAAGGCCTTAGCCTAGCAACACCTTAGCAACCACTTGGGGGACCATGGCTAAACCTTAGCAACCACTTGGGGGACCATGGCTAAACCTTAACAACCTGCTGGAGTTCAGTCATTCCCGGTTCCACCCGTTAGTCGACACCTGTTTACAACAAAACTAAACAGGAACTTTCCGTGAGGGGCTTTTAGAGGTGGACGTCTGGTTCCCATCACCACCACTGTAAGTTGGACTTCACTTTAACACGGTAGCCCCGTTATCGACGGCAAAGCTGCGTTCTTGTTCTGTTGCCAGCCAACGGTAATCAAATCTCATTGTACATGAAATAACATTAATAGTCCGACACATCCCGGAATTCCTGTTGATGATCTTCAGCGTTGTCCGTTGTCATTGGTCCATATCCCTGTTATGTTTGAAAGAGCATCGTTTAGGTCTCGTAAACCAGGTAAACGTCTCTCCAGGCATGTGAAATGTTCAAATGATTCATTGTTCATTTTATCCTTGGCTTATCGGGTCGGAGCCGGCCGCGTGTTTTCGGATCGGCGCGGGGGTTTGGTATCGGGGGACGTGTGGTGAGAAAACCGACTCGATCCCCTCTCAGCTGTTACCCTACAAGGCCGTGGCGGTGCTGCTGAGCGGAGTCTGTCTGTCAGTCACAGGGCTCTGCAGTTTCTCTTCCGCTGCGTTTTCCGCCGCCCGGACGCTTCTCGGCGGGTGAAACTAGGTTGTGGTGTGTTTGGGTGTGTGATGTGTTGGTTTCTCTGCGCTGGTTTCACGGCCCCCCCGCTCCACCAGGCGTGTGCTATCTCACACTTCTTGTGCGTTTTACGAGGTTGTGAGTGGAAGATGACGGCCGGACTGTAAAGCACGTGACTCAGGGTGGTGCAGTGGGTTATTTTTATTTCTTTATTTATTTTTTGTTTCCTTTTCTTTTTTTAAATATGTAATTGCTGATTTGCACGCAGAGGGCAAGAAAGGGTGGGGTGCATTAGCATTTTCATTTCTGACTTGCACATCAGTTTTTCATGGTAGGAGCGAGAGAGACAGAGAGAGAGAATGAGAGAATAAAAGGGAGAGGAAGTGGGAGGGAGGGAGAGAATGGGAGAGGATGAGAGAGAGGGAGAGAATGGGAGAGAGAGACAGGATGAGAGAGGGAGAGATTGAGAGAGGGAGAGAATGGGAGAGAGAGACAGGATGAGAGAGGGAGAGAATGGGAGAGAGAGACAGGATGAGAGAGGGAGAGAGGGAGAGAATGGGAGAGAGAGACAGGATGAGAGGGAGCGATTGAGAGAGGGAGAGAATGGGAGAGAGAGACACGATGAGAGAGGGAGAGAATGGGAGAGAGAGACAGGATGAGAGAGGGAGAGAATGAGAGAGAGGGAGAGAATGAGACGGAGGGAGGGAGAGGATAAGAGAGAGGGAGAGAATGGGAGAGAGAGACAGGATGAGAGAGGGAGAGAATGGGAGAGAGAGACAGGATGAGAGAGGGAGAGAATGGGAGAGAGACAGGATGAGAGAGGGAGAGAATGGGAGAGAGAGACAGGATGAGAGAGGGAGAGATTGAGAGAGGGAGAGAATGGGAGAGAGACAGGATGAGAGAGAGAGACAGGATGAGAGAGGGAGCGATTGAGAGAGGGAGAGAATGGGAGAGAGAGACAGGATGAGAGAGGGAGAGATTGAGAGAGGGAGAGAATGGGAGAGAGAGACAGGATGAGAGAGGGAGCGATTGAGAGAGGGAGAGAATGGGAGAGAGAGACAGGATGAGAGATGGAGAGATTGAGAGAGGGAGAGAATGGGAGAGAGAGACAGGATGAGAGAGGGAGAGATTGAGAGAGGGAGAGAATGGGAGAGAGACAGGATGAGAGAGAGAGACAGGATGAGAGAGGGAGAGAATGGGAGAGAGAGACAATGAGAGAGAGGGAGAGAATGAGACGGAGGGAGGGAGAGGATAAGAGAGAGGGAGAGAATGGGAGAGAGAGACAGGATGAGAGAGGGAGAGAATGGGAGAGAGACAGGATGAGAGAGGGAGAGAATGGGAGAGAGACAGGATGAGAGAGGGAGAGAATGGGAGAGAGACAGGATGAGAGAGAGAGACAGGATGAGAGAGAGAGACAGGATGAGAGAGGGAGCGATTGAGAGAGGGAGAGAATGGGAGAGAGAGACAGGATGAGAGAGGGAGCGATTGAGAGAGGGAGAGAATGGGAGAGAGAGACAGGATGAGAGAGGGAGCGATTGAGAGAGGGAGAGAATGGGAGAGAGAGACAGGATGAGAGAGGGAGCGATTGAGAGAGGGAGAGAATGGGAGAGAGAGACAGGATGAGAGAGGGAGAGATTGAGAGAGGGAGAGAATGGGAGAGAGACAGGATGAGAGAGGGAGAGATTGAGAGAGGGAGAGAATGGGAGAGAGAGACAGGATGAGAGAGGGAGAGATTGAGAGAGGGAGAGAATGGGAGAGAGACAGGATGAGAGAGAGAGACAGGATGAGAGAGGGAGCGATTGAGAGAGGGAGAGAATGGGAGAGAGAGACAGGATGAGAGAGGGAGAGATAGAGAGAGGGAGAGAATGGGAGAGAGAGACACGATGAGAGAGGGAGAGAATGGGAGAGAGAGACAGGATGAGAGAGGGAGAGATTGAGAGAGGGAGAGAATGGGAGAGAGAGACAGGATGAGAGAGGGAGAGAATGGGAGAGAGAGACACGATGAGAGAGGGAGAGAATGGGAGAGAGAGACAGGATGAGAGAGGGAGAGATTGAGAGAGGGAGAGAATGGGAGAGAGAGACAGGATGAGAGAGGGAGAGATTGAGAGAGGGAGAGAATGGGAGAGAGAGACAGGATGAGAGAGGGAGAGAATGGGAGAGAGCGACACGATGAGAGAGGGAGAGAATGGGAGAGAGAGACACGATGAGAGAGGGAGAGAATGGGAGAGAGAGACACGATGAGAGAGGGAGAGAATGGGAGAGAGAGACACGATGAGAGAGGGAGAGAATGGGAGAGAGAGACACGATGAGAGAGGGAGAGAATGGGAGAGAGAGACAGGATGAGAGAGGGAGAGAATGGGAGAGAGAGACACGATGAGAGAGGGAGAGAATGGGAGAGAGACGATGAGAGAGGGAGAGAATGGGAGAGAGAGACAGGATGAGAGAGGGAGAGAATGGGAGAGAGAGACACGATGAGAGAGGGAGCGATTGAGAGAGGGAGAGAATGGGAGAGAGAGGCAGGATGAGAGAGGGAGAGAATGGGAGAGAGAGACACGATGAGAGAGGGAGAGGATGGGAGAGAGAGACAGGATGAGAGAGGGAGAGAATGGGAGAGAGAGGCAGGATGAGAGAGGGAGAGGATGGGAGAGAGAGACAGGATGAGAGAGGGAGAGAATGGGAGAGAAAGACACGATGTGAGAGGGAGAGAATGGGAGAGAGAGACAGGATGAGAGAGGGAGAAATTGAGAGAGGGAGAGAATGGGAGAGAGAGACACGAGAGGGAGAGAATGGGAGAGAGAGACACGATGAGAGAGGGAGAGAATGGGAGAGAGAGACAGGATGAGAGAGGGAGAGAATGGGAGAGAGAGAGACAGGATGAGAGAGGGAGAGATTGAGAGAGGGAGAGAATGGGAGAGAGAGACAGGATGAGAGAGGGAGAGATTGAGAGAGGGAGAGAATGGGAGAGAGAGACAGGATGAGAGAGGGAGAGAATGGGAGAGAGAGACACGATGAGAGGGAGAGAATGGGAGAGAAAGACACGATGAGAGAGGGAGAGAATGGGAGAGAAAGACACGATGAGAGAGGGAGAGAATGGGAGAGAGAGACAGGATGAGAGAGGGAGAAATTGAGAGAGAGAGACAGGATGAGAGAGGGAGAGAATGGGAGAGAGAGACACGATGAGAGAGGGAGAGAATGGGAGAGAGACACGATGAGAGAGGGAGAGAATGGGAGAGAGAGACAGGATGAGAGAGGGAGAGAATGGGAGAGAGAGACACGATGAGAGAGGGAGCGATTGAGAGAGGGAGAGAATGGGAGAGAGAGGCAGGATGAGAGAGGGAGAGAATGGGAGAGAGAGACACGATGAGAGAGGGAGAGGATGGGAGAGAGAGACAGGATGAGAGAGGGAGAGAATGGGAGAGAGAGGCAGGATGAGAGAGGGAGAGGATGGGAGAGAGAGACAGGATGAGAGAGGGAGAGAATGGGAGAGAGACAGGATGAGAGAGAGAGACAGGATGAGAGAGGGAGCGATTGAGAGAGGGGGAGAATGGGAGAGAGAGACAGGATGAGAGAGGGAGAGATTGAGAGAGGGAGAGAATGGGAGAGAGAGACAGGATGAGAGAGGGAGAGATTGAGAGAGGGAGAGAATGGGAGAGAGAGACAGGATGAGAGAGGGAGAGATTGAGAGAGGGAGAGAATGGGAGAGAGAGACAGGATGAGAGAGGGAGCGATTGAGAGAGGGAGAGAATGGGAGAGAGAGACAGGATGAGAGATGGAGAGATTGAGAGAGGGAGAGAATGGGAGAGAGAGACAGGATGAGAGAGGGAGAGATTGAGAGAGGGAGAGAATGGGAGACAGACAGGATGAGAGAGAGAGACAGGATGAGAGAGGGAGAGAATGGGAGAGAGAGACAATGAGAGAGAGGGAGAGAATGAGACGGAGGGAGGGAGAGGATAAGAGAGAGGGAGAGAATGGGAGAGAGAGACAGGATGAGAGAGGGAGAGAATGGGAGAGAGACAGGATGAGAGAGGGAGAGAATGGGAGAGAGACAGGATGAGAGAGGGAGAGAATGGGAGAGAGACAGGATGAGAGAGAGAGACAGGATGAGAGAGGGAGCGATTGAGAGAGGGAGAGAATGGGAGAGAGAGACAGGATGAGAGAGAGACACGATGAGAGAGAGAGAGGATGGGAGAGAGAGACAGGATGAGAGAGGGAGCGATTGAGAGAGGGAGAGAATGGGAGAGAAGAGAGACAGGATGAGAGAGGGAGCGATTGAAGAGAGGGAGAGAATGGGAGAGAGAGACAGGATGAGAGAGGGAGAGATTGAGAGAGGGAGAGAATGGGAGAGAGACAGGATGAGAGAGGGAGAGATTGAGAGAGGGAGAGAATGGGAGAGAGAGACAGGATGAGAGAGGGAGAGATTGAGAGAGGGAGAGAATGGGAGAGAGACAGGATGAGAGAGAGAGACAGGATGAGAGAGGGAGCGATTGAGAGAGGGAGAGAATGGGAGAGAGAGAGACAGGATGAGAGAGGGAGAGAGAGAGAGAGGGAGAGAATGGGAGAGAGACACGATGAGAGAGGGAGAGAATGGGAGAGAGAGACAGGATGAGAGAGGGAGAGATTGAGAGAGGGAGAGAATGGGAGAGAGAGACAGGATGAGAGAGGGAGAGAATGGGAGAGAGAGACACGATGAGGAGAGGGAGAGAATGGAGAGAGACACCTGAGAGGAGGGAGAGATGGGAGAGAGAGACAGGATGAGAGAGGGAGAGAATGGAGAGAGAGACACGATGAGAGAGGGAGCGATTGAGAGAGGAGAGAATGGGAGAGAGAGGCAGGATGAGAGAGGGAGAGAATAGGGAGAGAGAGACACGATGACGAGGAGGGAGAGGATGGGAGAGAGAGACAGGATGAGAGAGGGAGAATGGGAGAGAGAGGCAGGATGAGAGAGGGAGAGGATGGGAGAGAGAGACAGGATGAGAGAGGGAGAGAAT
>NW_023618296.1:11934-16935 GCF_015220715.1 Pygocentrus nattereri
CCGGGCCCTGATCCTTATCGACGGCCGGTTATCCCTCTCTGCCTAATGACACAGGGGTACAGGGCCACAGCTCTTTTTAGCTGCGGTAATTGAGTCCGTGCTCTTTCCGGGTCTTTTCCTCCGGATCCTCCCTGATCCGCCCTCAGGAAAGCAGGCTGTGCTCCTTGGAATGAGATAAGAGAGGAGCGACGGAGGGATAAGGAAGTGACAGAGGAGAGTTTGAGGGTTCTGCAGCGCCTGCCTAGTGGTGGTGTTCATGTAAAAGCTACAGGATTTTATAAGAATGGTTTGGCATTATCCATCCATCCATCCATCCATCCATCCAATCCATCCATCCATCCATCCATCCAGCCATCCATCCATCCAGCCATCCATCCATCCAGCCATCCATCCATCATGTTAATATTGGTTGAGTGATGTTGCTAACACTAGATGTCAATAGCCACTGAAATCGTTCCCTAAAAAGATTACATTCTCAAACCTTTACCACCAAAAAAAGGGGTTCTTCTATTGTTACGATATCAAGTTTGGGACAACAGAAGAACCCTTTTTTGGTGCTACGTAGTAGCCTTCTAAGAAGGTGCTATACAGAACCATGTACAGCACATTCTCCAGCAATCTGAAGAACCATTTCACCATGTAGAGAACCACTGATCATGCACATAGTTCTTTGCATGTTCATGATTCTATATAGCACCAAAAAGGGGTTTTTACCATGTGAAGCTCGTAAGCAGAAGAACCCTTTTGGGGTCTATGTAGAACCTTCAAAAGTGTCTACAGCACATTCATGCATATCTTCCATCAATCTAAAGAACCCTTTCATGATGCAAAGAACCCTTTATTCATGCAAATGACCTGAGCGTTCATGGTTCTAGATTAAACCTCTTTCTGTACTAAAGAACTCTTGAAGACCATCTTTAGAACCAGGTACAACACATTCTCCAATCTGAAGAACCATTTCGCCATGAAAGACATTCAAGGATGACATGGTTTTATACAGAATTCATGATTCTAAGTAAACCGTTCCCTTTACTGAGGAACCCTTGAAGAACCATCTTTGAGAAATGCAGAGTGTGAGTCTCAGAATTGAATGATGTAGATCAAACTTTATGCTCCTTTTTGACATTTATTATTCAGCTGAACGTTGGAGTGATGCGTGAAAGCGATCAGATCAGTTAATCACGGCTCACTTGTGTGTGATTTTCTTATTACGTATTACTCAGGTAAGAATATTAACACAGTTCCATGAAACCACTTCACTCAACTGCTGGCCACACAGCGACGCAGATAACGAAATGGCAAAGAGGGAGGTTTAGGACGAACGATCATGGGCTGGAAGTTAGGGAACCAGCCCTGTGACAGGAAGGTTGTTGGTTCGATCCCCTCGGCTGACAGTCCCACCCTGAAACAAGACACCTCACCCCCAACTGCTCCCCGGGTGCCGTGGATAGGGCTGCCCACCGCTCCCGGCAAGTGTGCTCACTGCCCCCTAGTGTGTGTGTTCACTAGTGTGTACGTCTGTGGGTGTTTCACTGCAGGGATGGGTTAAACGCGGAGGTCTAATTCCACAGTGTGCAAACACAGTCGACAAAAATGCTTCCAAGTTCTAATTTGGAGGCCGATGGACTTTTGCATTTATAAGCACTCAGCTGCTTCCCTGATACGTTTACTCTGCGACTACTCGTGAGGCTGAAGTCACTTCTCGTTCAAATGTTCCTGTTCCACCTTAAATGGTGTAGAAGTACGATCTGATGCCTCAGGCACCATTTAAGGTGGAACGGGGCAATTCGAACAAGAAGCCGGCGATTGAGAAACTGAAGCTTCATAAAAAGTCGTTTTGCAAGAAATTTGCGGAAAAGTTTCCTGCTGGAGATGCGAGAAAATAGCTGAAGCGTAAAGCAGAACGAAGTCAGTCTGTTTTTGTTTATATGTTTTTTCCTGTGCTAGCACTTTAACACACATTGAGACAGATTTACAGCCAAGATGGTAAAACGGATATAAAACGCTGTGGCTCCCAAGGTGGATTCATTTTTGTTGAAAGGACAAAACAGCTCTTCTTTACATTTCGGGTGTGGCCCCTGAGCTGAGCCTCCTAGTAAGGGGTGATGACCGTTCGCTCGAAATGTCCGCGGCTCAGTCAGGATTGCACAGCTGCCACCAGCCCAGTTAACGGCCACGTTCTGTGGTTTAGAGTTTGAATGGATTGTCTGAAGCGAGATTGTAGGGAAAATTGAAATTGTAGGGAAAAAACTCCAGCAGCCCTGCTGTGTCTGATCCACTCAGTGGTGGTGATGGGAACCAGACGTCCCCCTCTAAAAGCTCCTCACAGAAAGTTCCTACATGAACTGGTTCTGACTTCACTGCCTGATGACTGAGACGCTGTTTTATGGCAGATTGGTGACAACATTTTGTGATAAAATGTCATTTTAATCCATCTACTTTAATCCAGTCATGGTGGAGGGACATGTGGAGGATGTTATATGGCAAAAGATTTCCTAAAGAAACTGTATTTTCCCAGATTTTCCATTATTTTCCATCATCAACATTCCATATAAGCTCAGGAGACTCATGTGGGTTCTCTGGTGGTTCTGGATGGTAAATAAAATGTCTATATCTGTGTTGTAGTCATGGCGACGCCTGGTTCCTATCACTTCATCATGTTTACAGTGTGGAAATCTTGAAACTTTGGTGGAGTTCCCTTTGAAATCAGCGGTGGCAGATGTTTCAGAACCTGACGTGTCTCCGCAGCAGCTGCTCTTCTCAGCCAAGACCTCCACTGGCACGGACTCTATGCGTCCGCTTCACCATCGCTCAATGGCATTACACTGTGAGTTAAAACAGCATAAATGTTTACTTTTAAATAAAATGAACTTTTAAAACTTTTGTTGAGTTCAGACTCGAAACGGGATCTTTGAGTTGAATAAACTTATTGCTGTTTAGTTTAGACTCTCAGTTTTACCTGATAAATGTTTGGTCAATGCGGCCTTCTTGAGTAAAACTCCCATCATTCCTATTGGCTCTTAGTGCCATATATTTACATATTGGGTGTGTGTCTTCACTGTCTGTCTGTTGTCATTCTCCCCAGCCCACCTTCCCCCTGTGTTGACTGTATTTATAGCCTTTTGTGATTCACGCCAATCAGTACTGATCAAAAATCAGTGACTGTGGTTTTGCTGTGGGTGGAAACTACATCTGGACTCTAGACTGTCCTGTCACTGCCTAATGAAGTTATCTGTCTGATATTAAGGTGGACAACACACTGTTACTGTGTGGAGCGAGAGAGGAAGAGGGAAGGTGTCGATGTGTGCTGTGGGTGGGATATTTGTAAGGAGGGCTTGAAGAAAGACCCTTACCAAACCTGCACCTCCAGAGTCCAGCAGAGCGATACCTTCAGCGCCCAAAATCATACACAAGTGTGGCGGCGCAGGGTGTCTGTAGAAGGTGTTAAGCTAATGCTGCTTTTTTACCACTTCGATGCTGCAGGAGTAAAAAAAAAGTGTGAAGATCGAGAGGAAATGGAGAGAATGTGAAGGAGGAACGCATTAAGTAATAATAATGCTACTTTAATTATATAAATGTTTTGAGGCTCTCTTTTCAAAGCCAAGGCTGATCTACAGCATTGACAACGATAAAATCTCAAGAATTCAAATATACGCAGGCAGTGATCTCTTCTCTTATAGATGCTCTTTATGAATGTCTGATGTCTTTCACCGTGAACTCAGATCATTGTAGACGTTAGGGTACCGGGCATAAGAATCACCCTGATTTGGTTCTATGGGATGCTCTGCTTAGCGATCAGGCTGGATATCCGACCTTTGAGCTGAAACCCTTATAAAATCTCAGGCTCTTCTCCTTCTGGGTTTCCTTTCCTCTTCGTAGGTCTTTCCCATGCACTTAGAGTTCAAGTCTTGGTTCCTCACTATGGTTCTTCCTCATGTTCTTAGAGAGTTTTCCTTTTGAGTTCTGGTTCTTCTCCAGGCACTTCTTCCTCTCAGTCATCCTTTCTCTGAGAGTTTTATTTTGAGTTTTGGTTTCACTCGGGTGTGGTTCCTTATGCTCTTGGTTCCTCTCAGTCATCCTTTCACTGAGAGTTTTCTTTTGAGTTTTGGTTTCACTCGGGTGTGGTTCCTTATGTTCTTGGTTCCTCTCAGTCATCCTTTCTCTGAGAGTTTTATTTTGAGTTTTGGTTTCACTCGGGTGTGGTTCCTTATGTTCTTGGTTCCTCTCAGTGGCCCTTTCTCTGAGTTTTCACTCCTCTCAGGTGTGGTTCCTTATGCTTGTGGTTTTTCTTCCTTTTAGATGTTGTTCCTCATGTCCTTTGAGAGTCTTTATCTTTTGAGTCTTGGTTCCTCTCAGTGGTTCTTCCTCGTTTTGAGTTTTGCCTACACATTTTCACACGGATTTTGTTGAGAGAGTAGAGATTCCTCATACACTCATAGATTTTTTTTTCCTTTTAGAGTGTTGATTCCTCCTAAGAGGTTCTTCCTAATGCTCTTAAGGAGTTTAAACCTTTGGTTCCTCTCAGTGGTTCTTTCTTGTGCTTTTAAGATTAAGTGACCCTTATTAGTCTCACAACGGGGAAATTTCACCTCTGCAACCTCCAGCCCACAAGATGCCCCTTTAACTTCAGGGAGTTTTTTCATTCTGAGGTTTGGTTCCTCTCAGGTGTTGCTCTTTATAATCCCTGGGAGTTTTTCATTTTGAGTTTTGGTTCTTCTCACTGGTTCTTTTCATGCTTATAAGGAGTTTCTCCTGTCAAGTGTTGGTTCTGGTCCCTCTCTGGTTCCTTTACAGTCTTGAATCCCCTCAGTTTTCCTCAGGGGGTTTCCTGTTTTAGGTTTATGGGGTTATTTCTCGTACTTTTATGGAGTTTTTCCTGTCATGTGTTGGTTCTGGCTCCTCTCAGTGATTCTTCCTCATGTTCTTTGAGAGTTTCAACTCCTGGCTCCTCTCAGTGATTCTTCCTCATGCTCTTAGAAAATTTTCTTAAGGTTTTAGCTC
>NW_023618297.1:0-12883 GCF_015220715.1 Pygocentrus nattereri
GGCCAATGCACAGCGCATCCTTTAGTTGCTTCTCTTCGATAAACAACCAAACGCCTGTAATCACAGAAACCCAGTGTAACCTGTATTCCAATAATTCATACCACGATACAAACAACCCAGACCTCAATCTGTGGCTCATTTTGCTGGACATTCATTTCCAAAATGGTCTCAAAAAAAGGACCTGAAGAACCTCCTTCACCCCCAGTTTTACCACAACTCAACAAATGCAAAAAAAGAGCAAATTGTGCAGTTCTATCAGAGTTCAAGGTTTAAGTTGTAAAGCCAGCACGGCTCCAGTTTTAAGAGATTCTCACTACTAAACAACAAATTATACGCGTGTGAAACAAACAACTTAGCGTGAGAGAAAGCAGGAGCGCAAGGCATAGACAGCAACAAATGGCAGGGGAAAAGTCAGCTCTGTGTGACCCTACGGTCACAGCCGTATGAGGTCAAATGGCCTGTATCTTAAGCATTGGTGGTTCAGTGGTAGAATTCTCGCCTGCCACGCGGGAGGCCCGGGTTCGATTCCCGGCCAATGCACAGCGCATCCTTTAGTTGCTTCTCTTCGATAAACAACCAAACGCCTGTAATCACAGAAACCCAGTGTAACCTGTATTCCAATAATTCATACCACGATACAAACAACCCAGACCTCAATCTGTGGCTCATTTTGCTGGACATTCATTTCCAAAATGGTCTCAAAAAAAGGACCTGAAGAACCTCCTTCACCCCCAGTTTTACCACAACTCAACAAATGCAAAAAAAGAGCAAATTGTGCAGTTCTATCAGAGTTCAAGGTTTAAGTTGTAAAGCCAGCACGGCTCCAGTTTTAAGAGATTCTCACTACTAAACAACAAATTATACGCGTGTGAAACAAACAACTTAGCGTGAGAGAAAGCAGGAGCGCAAGGCATAGACAGCAACAAATGGCAGGGGAAAAGTCAGCTCTGTGTGACCCTACGGTCACAGCCGTATGAGGTCAAATGGCCTGTATCTTAAGCATTGGTGGTTCAGTGGTAGAATTCTCGCCTGCCACGCGGGAGGCCCGGGTTCGATTCCCGGCCAATGCACAGCGCATCCTTTAGTTGCTTCTCTTCGATAAACAACCAAACGCCTGTAATCACAGAAACCCAGTGTAACCTGTATTCCAATAATTCATACCACGATACAAACAACCCAGAGCCTCAATCTGTGGCTCATTTTGCTGGACATTCATTTCCAAAATGGTCTCAAAAAAAGGACCTGAAGAACCTCCTTCACCCCCAGTTTTACCACAACTCAACAAATGCAAAAAAAGAGCAAATTGTGCAGCTCTATCAGAGTTCAAGGTTTAAGTTGTAAAGCCAGCACGGCTCCAGTTTTAAGAGATTCTGACTACTAAACAACAAATTATACGCGTGTGAAACAAACAACTTAGCGTGAGAGAAAGCAGGAGCGCAAGGCATAGACAGCAACAAATGGCAGGGGAAAAGTCAGCTCTGTGTGACCCTACGGTCACAGCCGTATGAGGTCAAATGGCCTGTATCTTAAGCATTGGTGGTTCAGTGGTAGAATTCTCGCCTGCCACGCGGGAGGCCCGGGTTCGATTCCCGGCCAATGCACAGCGCGTCCTTTAGTTGCTTCTCTTCGATAAACAACCAAACGCCTGTAATCACAGAAACCCAGTGTAACCTGTATTCCAATAATTCATACCACGATACAAACAACCCAGAGCTCAATCTGTGGCTCATTTTGCTGGACATTCATTTCCAAAATGGTCTCAAAAAAAGGACCTGAAGAACCTCCTTCACCCCCAGTTTTACCACAACTCAACAAATGCAAAAAAAGAGCAAATTGTGCAGTTCTATCAGAGTTCAAGGTTTAAGTTGTAAAGCCAGCACGGCTCCAGTTTTAAGAGATTCTCACTACTAAACAACAAATTATACGCGTGTGAAACAAACAACTTAGCGTGAGAGAAAGCAGGAGCGCAAGGCATAGACAGCAACAAATGGCAGGGGAAAAGTCAGCTCTGTGTGACCCTACGGTCACAGCCGTATGAGGTCAAATGGCCTGTATCTTAAGCATTGGTGGTTCAGTGGTAGAATTCTCGCCTGCCACGCGGGAGGCCCGGGTTCGATTCCCGGCCAATGCACAGCGCATCCTTTAGTTGCTTCTCTTCGATAAACAACCAAACGCCTGTAATCACAGAAACCCAGTGTAACCTGTATTCCAATAATTCATACCACGATACAAACAACCCAGAGCTCAATCTGTGGCTCATTTTGCTGGACATTCATTTCCAAAATGGTCTCAAAAAAGGACCTGAAGAACCTCCTTCACCCCCAGTTTTACCACAACTCAACAAATGCAAAAAAAAGAGCAAATTGTGCAGTTCTATCAGAGTTCAAGGTTTAAGTTGTAAAGCCAGCACGGCTCCAGTTTTAAGAGATTCTGAATACTAAACAACAAATTATACGCGTGTGAAACAAACAACTTAGCGTGAGAGAAAGCAGGAGCGCAAGGCATAGACAGTAACAAATGGCAGTGGAAAAGTCAGCTCTGTGTGACACTACGGTCACAGCCGTATGAGGTCAAATGGCCTGTATCTTAAGCATTGGTGGTTCGTTGCTTCTCTTCTCTCATAGACAGCAACAAAAGGCAGGGGAAAAGTCAGCTCTGTGTGACCCTACGGTCACAGCCGTATCACAGTTCTATCAGAGTTCAAGGTTTAAGTTGTAAAGCCAGCACGGCTCCAGTTTTAAGAGATTCTCACTACTAAACAACAAATTATACGCGTGTGAAACAAACAACTTAGCGTGAGAGAAAGCAGGAGCGCAAGGCATAGACAGCAACAAATGGCAGGGGAAAAGTCAATGCACAGCGCATCCTTTAGTTGCTTCTCTTCGATAAACAACCAAACGCCTGTAATCACAGAAACCCAGTGTAACCTGTATTCCAATAATTCATACCACGATACAAACAACCCAGAGCTCAATCTGTGGCTCATTTTGCTGGACATTCATTTCCAAAATGGTCTCAAAAAAGGACCTGAAGAACCTCCTTCACCCCCAGTTTTACCACAACTCAACAAATGCAAAAAAAGAGCAAATTGTGCAGCTCTATCAGAGTTCAAGGTTTAAGTTGTAAAGCCAGCACGGCTCCAGTTTTAAGAGATTCTCACTACTAAACAACAAATTATACGCGTGTGAAACAAACAACTTAGCGTGAGAGAAAGCAGGAGCGCAAGGCATAGACAGCAACAAATGGCAGGGGAAAAGTCAGCTCTGTGTGACCCTACGGTCACAGCCGTATGAGGTCAAATGGCCTGTATCATTAAGCATTGGTGGTTCAGTGGTAGAATTCTCGCCTGCCACGCGGGAGGCCCGGGTTCGATTCCCGGCCAATGCACAGCGCATCCTTTAGTTGCTTCTCTTCGATAAACAACCAAACGCCTGTAATCACAGAAACCCAGTGTAACCTGTATTCCAATAATTCATACCACGATACAAACAACCCAGAGCTCAATCTGTGGCTCATTTTGCTGGACATTCATTTCCAAAATGGTCTCAAAAAAGGACCTGAAGAACCTCCTTCACCCCCAGTTTTACCACAACTCAACAAATGCAAAAAAAGAGCAAATTGTGCAGTTCTATCAGAGTTCAAGGTTTAAGTTGTAAAGCCAGCACGGCTCCAGTTTTAAGAGATTCTCACTACTAAACAACAAATTATACGCGTGTGAAACAAACAACTTAGCGTGAGAGAAAGCAGGAGCGCAAGGCATAGACAGCAACAAATGGCAGGGGAAAAGTCAGCTCTGTGTGACCCTACGGTCACAGCCGTATGAGGTCAAATGGCCTGTATCTTAAGCATTGGTGGTTCAGTGGTAGAATTCTCGCCTGCCACGCGGGAGGCCCGGGTTCGATTCCCGGCCAATGCACAGCGGATCCTTTAGTTGCTTCTCTTCGATAAACAACCAAACGCCTGTAATCACAGAAACCCAGTGTAACCTGTATTCCAATAATTCATACCACGATACAAACAACCCAGACCTCAATCTGTGGCTCATTTTGCTGGACATTCATTTCCAAAATGGTCTCAAAAAAGGACCTGAAGAACCTCCTTCACCCCCAGTTTTACCACAACTCAACAAATGCAAAAAAAGAGCAAATTGTGCAGTTCTATCAGAGTTCAAGGTTTAAGTTGTAAAGCCAGCACGGCTCCAGTTTTAAGAGATTCTCACTACTAAACAACAAATTATACGCGTGTGAAACAAACAACTTAGCGTGAGAGAAAGCAGGAGCGCAAGGCATAGACAGCAACAAATGGCAGGGGAAAAGTCAGCTCTGTGTGACCCTACGGTCACAGCCGTATGAGGTCAAATGGCCTGTATCTTAAGCATTGGTGGTTCAGTGGTAGAATTCCCGGAGGCCGGGTTCGATTCCCGGCCAGCCTGTATCTTAAGCATTGGTGGTTCAGTGGTAGAATTCTCGCCTGCCACGCGGGAGGCCCGGGTTCGATTCCCGGCCAATGCACAGCGCATCCTTTAGTTGCTTCTCTTCGATAAACAACCAAACGCCTGTAATCACAGAAACCCAGTGTAACCTGTATTCCAATAATTCATACCACGATACAAACAACCCAGACCTCAATCTGTGGCTCATTTTGCTGGACATTCATTTCCAAAATGGTCTCAAAAAAAGGACCTGAAGAACCTCCTTCACCCCCAGTTTTACCACAACTCAACAAATGCAAAAAAAAGAGCAAATTGTGCAGTTCTATCAGAGTTCAAGGTTTAAGTTGTAAAGCCAGCACGGCTCCAGTTTTAAGAGATTCTCACTACTAAACAACAAATTATACGCGTGTGAAACAAACAACTTAGCGTGAGAGAAAGCAGGAGCGCAAGGCATAGACAGCAACAAATGGCAGGGGAAAAGTCAGCTCTGTGTGACCCTACGGTCACAGCCGTATGAGGTCAAATGGCCTGTATCTTAAGCATTGGTGGTTCAGTGGTAGAATTCTCGCCTGCCACGCGGGAGGCCCGGGTTCGATTCCCGGCCAATGCACAGCGCATCCTTTAGTTGCTTCTCTTCGATAAACAACCAAACGCCTGTAATCACAGAAACCCAGTGTAACCTGTATTCCAATAATTCATACCACGATACAAACAACCCAGAGCTCAATCTGTGGCTCATTTTGCTGGACATTCATTTCCAAAATGGTCTCAAAAAAAGGACCTGAAGAACCTCCTTCACCCCCAGTTTTACCACAACTCAACAAATGCAAAAAAAGAGCAAATTGTGCAGTTCTATCAGAGTTCAAGGTTTAAGTTGTAAAGCCAGCACGGCTCCAGTTTTAAGAGATTCTCACTACTAAACAACAAATTATACGCGTGTGAAACAAACAACTTAGCGTGAGAGAAAGCAGGAGCGCAAGGCATAGACAGTAACAAATGGCAGGGGAAAAGTCAGCTCTGTGTGACCCTACGGTCACAGCCGTATGAGGTCAAATGGCCTGTATCTTAAGCATTGGTGGTTCAGTGGTAGAATTCTCGCCTGCCACGCGGGAGGCCCGGGTTCGATTCCCGGCCAATGCACAGCGCATCCTTTAGTTGCTTCTCTTCGATAAACAACCAAACGCCTGTAATCACAGAAACCCAGTGTAACCTGTATTCCAATAATTCATACCACGATACAAACAACCCAGACCTCAATCTGTGGCTCATTTTGCTGGACATTCATTTCCAAAATGGTCTCAAAAAAAGGACCTGAAGAACCTCCTTCACCCCCAGTTTTACCACAACTCAACAAATGCAAAAAAAGAGCAAATTGTGCAGCTCTATCAGAGTTCAAGGTTTAAGTTGTAAAGCCAGCACGGCTCCAGTTTTAAGAGATTCTCACTACTAAACAACAAATTATACGCGTGTGAAACAAACAACTTAGCGTGAGAGAAAGCAGGAGCGCAAGGCATAGACAGTAACAAATGGCAGGGGAAAAGTCAGCTCTGTGTGACCCTACGGTCACAGCCGTATGAGGTCAAATGGCCTGTATCTTAAGCATTGGTGGTTCAGTGGTAGAATTCTCGCCTGCCACGCGGGAGGCCCGGGTTCGATTCCCGGCCAATGCACAGCGCATCCTTTAGTTGCTTCTCTTCGATAAACAACCAAACGCCTGTAATCACAGAAACCCAGTGTAACCTGTATTCCAATAATTCATACCACGATACAAACAACCCAGACCTCAATCTGTGGCTCATTTTGCTGGACATTCATTTCCAAAATGGTCTCAAAAAAGGACCTGAAGAACCTCCTTCACCCCCAGTTTTACCACAACTCAACAAATGCAAAAAAAGAGCAAATTGTGCAGTTCTATCAGAGTTCAAGGTTTAAGTTGTAAAGCCAGCACGGCTCCAGTTTTAAGAGATTCTCACTACTAAACAACAAATTATACGCGTGTGAAACAAACAACTTAGCGTGAGAGAAAGCAGGAGCGCAAGGCATAGACAGCAACAAATGGCAGGGGAAAAGTCAGCTCTGTGTGACCCTACGGTCACAGCCGTATGAGGTCAAATGGCCTGTATCTTAAGCATTGGTGGTTCAGTGGTAGAATTCTCGCCTGCCACGCGGGAGGCCCGGGTTCGATTCCCGGCCAATGCACAGCGCATCCTTTAGTTGCTTCTCTTCGATAAACAACCAAACGCCTGTAATCACAGAAACCCAGTGTAACCTGTATTCCAATAATTCATACCACGATACAAACAACCCAGAGCTCAATCTGTGGCTCATTTTGCTGGACATTCATTTCCAAAATGGTCTCAAAAAAGGACCTGAAGAACCTCCTTCACCCCCAGTTTTACCACAACTCAACAAATGCAAAAAAAGAGCAAATTGTGCAGCTCTATCAGAGTTCAAGGTTTAAGTTGTAAAGCCAGCACGGCTCCAGTTTTAAGAGATTCTGACTACTAAACAACAAATTATACGCGTGTGAAACAAACAACTTAGCGTGAGAGAAAGCAGGAGCGCAAGGCATAGACAGCAACAAATGGCAGGGGAAAAGTCAGCTCTGTGTGACCCTACGGTCACAGCCGTATGAGGTCAAATGGCCTGTATCTTAAGCATTGGTGGTTCAGTGGTAGAATTCTCGCCTGCCACGCGGGAGGCCCGGGTTCGATTCCCGGCCAATGCACAGCGCATCCTTTAGTTGCTTCTCTTCGATAAACAACCAAACGCCTGTAATCACAGAAACCCAGTGTAACCTGTATTCCAATAATTCATACCACGATACAAACAACCCAGAGCTCAATCTGTGGCTCATTTTGCTGGACATTCATTTCCAAAATGGTCTCAAAAAAAGGACCTGAAGAACCTCCTTCACCCCCAGTTTTACCACAACTCAACAAATGCAAAAAAAGAGCAAATTGTGCAGTTCTATCAGAGTTCAAGGTTTAAGTTGTAAAGCCAGCACGGCTCCAGTTTTAAGAGATTCTCACTACTAAACAACAAATTATACGCGTGTGAAACAAACAACTTAGCGTGAGAGAAAGCAGGAGCGCAAGGCATAGACAGCAACAAATGGCAGGGGAAAAGTCAGCTCTGTGTGACCCTACGGTCACAGCCGTATGAGGTCAAATGGCCTGTATCTTAAGCATTGGTGGTTCAGTGGTAGAATTCTCGCCTGCCACGCGGGAGGCCCGGGTTCGATTCCCGGCCAATGCACAGCGCGTCCTTTAGTTGCTTCTCTTCGATAAACAACCAAACGCCTGTAATCACAGAAACCCAGTGTAACCTGTATTCCAATAATTCATACCACGATACAAACAACCCAGACCTCAATCTGTGGCTCATTTTGCTGGACATTCATTTCCAAAATGGTCTCAAAAAAGGACCTGAAGAACCTCCTTCACCCCCAGTTTTACCACAACTCAACAAATGCAAAAAAAGAGCAAATTGTGCAGCTCTATCAGAGTTCAAGGTTTAAGTTGTAAAGCCAGCACGGCTCCAGTTTTAAGAGATTCTGACTACTAAACAACAAATTATACGCGTGTGAAACAAACAACTTAGCGTGAGAGAAAGCAGGAGCGCAAGGCATAGACAGCAACAAATGGCAGGGGAAAAGTCAGCTCTGTGTGACCCTACGGTCACAGCCGTATGAGGTCAAATGGCCTGTATCTTAAGCATTGGTGGTTCAGTGGTAGAATTCTCGCCTGCCACGCGGGAGGCCCGGGTTCGATTCCCGGCCAATGCACAGCGCATCCTTTAGTTGCTTCTCTTCGATAAACAACCAAACGCCTGTAATCACAGAAACCCAGTGTAACCTGTATTCCAATAATTCATACCACGATACAAACAACCCAGAGCTCAATCTGTGGCTCATTTTGCTGGACATTCATTTCCAAAATGGTCTCAAAAAAAGGACCTGAAGAACCTCCTTCACAACCAGTTTTACCACAACTCAACAAATGCAAAAAAAGAGCAAATTGTGCAGCTCTATCAGAGTTCAAGGTTTAAGTTGTAAAGCCAGCACGGCTCCAGTTTTAAGAGATTCTCACTACTAAACAACAAATTATACGCGTGTGAAACAAACAACTTAGCGTGAGAGAAAGCAGGAGCGCAAGGCATAGACAGTAACAAATGGCAGGGGAAAAGTCAGCTCTGTGTGACCCTACGGTCACAGCCGTATGAGGTCAAATGGCCTGTATCTTAAGCATTGGTGGTTCAGTGGTAGAATTCTCGCCTGCCACGCGGGAGGCCCGGGTTCGATTCCCGGCCAATGCACAGCGCATCCTTTAGTTGCTTCTCTTCGATAAACAACCAAACGCCTGTAATCACAGAAACCCAGTGTAACCTGTATTCCAATAATTCATACCACGATACAAACAACCCAGAGCTCAATCTGTGGCTCATTTTGCTGGACATTCATTTCCAAAATGGTCTCAAAAAAAGGACCTGAAGAACCTCCTTCACCCCCAGTTTTACCACAACTCAACAAATGCAAAAAAAGAGCAAATTGTGCAGTTCTATCAGAGTTCAAGGTTTAAGTTGTAAAGCCAGCACGGCTCCAGTTTTAAGAGATTCTCACTACTAAACAACAAATTATACGCGTGTGAAACAAACAACTTAGCGTGAGAGAAAGCAGGAGCGCAAGGCATAGACAGCAACAAATGGCAGGGGAAAAGTCAGCTCTGTGTGACCCTACGGTCACAGCCGTATGAGGTCAAATGGCTTGTATCTTAAGCATTGGTGGTTCAGTGGTAGAATTCTCGCCTGCCACGCGGGAGGCCCGGGTTCGATTCCCGGCCAATGCACAGCGCATCCTTTAGTTGCTTCTCTTCGATAAACAACCAAACGCCTGTAATCACAGAAACCCAGTGTAACCTGTATTCCAATAATTCATACCACGATACAAACAACCCAGAGCTCAATCTGTGGCTCATTTTGCTGGACATTCATTTCCAAAATGGTCTCAAAAAAAGGACCTGAAGAACCTCCTTCACCCCCAGTTTTACCACAACTCAACAAATGCAAAAAAAGAGCAAATTGTGCAGCTCTATCAGAGTTCAAGGTTTAAGTTGTAAAGCCAGCACGGCTCCAGTTTTAAGAGATTCTCACTACTAAACAACAAATTATACGCGTGTGAAACAAACAACTTAGCGTGAGAGAAAGCAGGAGCGCAAGGCATAGACAGTAACAAATGGCAGGGGAAAAGTCAGCTCTGTGTGACCCTACGGTCACAGCCGTATGAGGTCAAATGGCCTGTATCTTAAGCATTGGTGGTTCAGTGGTAGAATTCTCGCCTGCCACGCGGGAGGCCCGGGTTCGATTCCCGGCCAATGCACAGCGCATCCTTTAGTTGCTTCTCTTCGATAAACAACCAAACGCCTGTAATCACAGAAACCCAGTGTAACCTGTATTCCAATAATTCATACCACGATACAAACAACCCAGAGCTCAATCTGTGGCTCATTTTGCTGGACATTCATTTCCAAAATGGTCTCAAAAAAAGGACCTGAAGAACCTCCTTCACCCCCAGTTTTACCACAACTCAACAAATGCAAAAAAAGAGCAAATTGTGCAGCTCTATCAGAGTTCAAGGTTTAAGTTGTAAAGCCAGCACGGCTCCAGTTTTAAGAGATTCTGACTACTAAACAACAAATTATACGCGTGTGAAACAAACAACTTAGCGTGAGAGAAAGCAGGAGCGCAAGGCATAGACAGCAACAAATGGCAGGGGAAAAGTCAGCTCTGTGTGACCCTACGGTCACAGCCGTATGAGGTCAAATGGCCTGTATCTTAAGCATTGGTGGTTCAGTGGTAGAATTCTCGCCTGCCACGCGGGAGGCCCGGGTTCGATTCCCGGCCAATGCACAGCGCATCCTTTAGTTGCTTCTCTTCGATAAACAACCAAACGCCTGTAATCACAGAAACCCAGTGTAACCTGTATTCCAATAATTCATACCACGATACAAACAACCCAGACCTCAATCTGTGGCTCATTTTGCTGGACATTCATTTCCAAAATGGTCTCAAAAAAGGACCTGAAGAACCTCCTTCACCCCCAGTTTTACCACAACTCAACAAATGCAAAAAAAGAGCAAATTGTGCAGTTCTATCAGAGTTCAAGGTTTAAGTTGTAAAGCCAGCACGGCTCCAGTTTTAAGAGATTCTCACTACTAAACAACAAATTATACGCGTGTGAAACAAACAACTTAGCGTGAGAGAAAGCAGGAGCGCAAGGCATAGACAGCAACAAATGGCAGGGGAAAAGTCAGCTCTGTGTGACCCTACGGTCACAGCCGTATGAGGTCAAATGGCCTGTATCTTAAGCATTGGTGGTTCAGTGGTAGAATTCTCGCCTGCCACGCGGGAGGCCCGGGTTCGATTCCCGGCCAATGCACAGCGCGTCCTTTAGTTGCTTCTCTTCGATAAACAACCAAACGCCTGTAATCACAGAAACCCAGTGTAACCTGTATTCCAATAATTCATACCACGATACAAACAACCCAGAGCTCAATCTGTGGCTCATTTTGCTGGACATTCATTTCCAAAATGGTCTCAAAAAAAGGACCTGAAGAACCTCCTTCACCCCCAGTTTTACCACAACTCAACAAATGCAAAAAAAGAGCAAATTGTGCAGCTCTATCAGAGTTCAAGGTTTAAGTTGTAAAGCCAGCACGGCTCCAGTTTTAAGAGATTCTCACTACTAAACAACAAATTATACGCGTGTGAAACAAACAACTTAGCGTGAGAGAAAGCAGGAGCGCAAGGCATAGACAGCAACAAATGGCAGGGGAAAAGTCAGCTCTGTGTGACCCTACGGTCACAGCCGTATGAGGTCAAATGGCCTGTATCTTAAGCATTGGTGGTTCAGTGGTAGAATTCTCGCCTGCCACGCGGGAGGCCCGGGTTCGATTCCCGGCCAATGCACAGCGCATCCTTTAGTTGCTTCTCTTCGATAAACAACCAAACGCCTGTAATCACAGAAACCCAGTGTAACCTGTATTCCAATAATTCATACCACGATACAAACAACCCAGACCTCAATCTGTGGCTCATTTTGCTGGACATTCATTTCCAAAATGGTCTCAAAAAAGGACCTGAAGAACCTCCTTCACCCCCAGTTTTACCACAACTCAACAAATGCAAAAAAAGAGCAAATTGTGCAGCTCTATCAGAGTTCAAGGTTTAAGTTGTAAAGCCAGCACGGCTCCAGTTTTAAGAGATTCTCACTACTAAACAACAAATTATACGCGTGTGAAACAAACAACTTAGCGTGAGAGAAAGCAGGAGCGCAAGGCATAGACAGCAACAAATGGCAGGGGAAAAGTCAGCTCTGTGTGACCCTACGGTCACAGCCGTATGAGGTCAAATGGCCTGTATCTTAAGCATTGGTGGTTCAGTGGTAGAATTCTCGCCTGCCACGCGGGAGGCCCGGGTTCGATTCCCGGCCAATGCACAGCGCATCCTTTAGTTGCTTCTCTTCGATAAACAACCAAACGCCTGTAATCACAGAAACCCAGTGTAACCTGTATTCCAATAATTCATACCACGATACAAACAACCCAGAGCCTCAATCTGTGGCTCATTTTGCTGGACATTCATTTCCAAAATGGTCTCAAAAAAAGGACCTGAAGAACCTCCTTCACCCCCAGTTTTACCACAACTCAACAAATGCAAAAAAAGAGCAAATTGTGCAGCTCTATCAGAGTTCAAGGTTTAAGTTGTAAAGCCAGCACGGCTCCAGTTTTAAGAGATTCTCACTACTAAACAACAAATTATACGCGTGTGAAACAAACAACTTAGCGTGAGAGAAAGCAGGAGCGCAAGGCATAGACAGCAACAAATGGCAGGGGAAAAGTCAGCTCTGTGTGACCCTACGGTCACAGCCGTATGAGGTCAAATGGCCTGTATCTTAAGCATTGGTGGTTCAGTGGTAGAATTCTCGCCTGCCACGCGGGAGGCCCGGGTTCGATTCCCGGCCAATGCACAGCGCATCCTTTAGTTGCTTCTCTTCGATAAACAACCAAACGCCTGTAATCACAGAAACCCAGTGTAACCTGTATTCCAATAATTCATACCACGATACAAACAACCCAGACCTCAATCTGTGGCTCATTTTGCTGGACATTCATTTCCAAAATGGTCTCAAAAAAGGACCTGAAGAACCTCCTTCACCCCCAGTTTTACCACAACTCAACAAATGCAAAAAAAGAGCAAATTGTGCAGTTCTATCAGAGTTCAAGGTTTAAGTTGTAAAGCCAGCACGGCTCCAGTTTTAAGAGATTCTCACTACTAAACAACAAATTATACGCGTGTGAAACAAACAACTTAGCGTGAGAGAAAGCAGGAGCGCAAGGCATAGACAGCAACAAATGGCAGGGGAAAAGTCAGCTCTGTGTGACCCTACGGTCA
>NW_023618298.1:0-11821 GCF_015220715.1 Pygocentrus nattereri
TGGAGTCAGACGCGCTACCGTTGCGCCACGAGGCCGTCATAGCTTTTTGTTGCTGCTCATCATGTATGGCTACATTTTTTAAACATTGTTGTTCTCTGAGGAAAGTGGACTTATCTCAGTCTATTTGCCTTGACCTCACTGAAAGCACAAGTGTTCAGGCTCCAGTCCTGTCAGGCCTTGGTACTGCAGAATTTATCACTGGAACTCATTAAACCCTTAAGCACACTTGATTGAATTCAAGGTTGAATTAGTAAAGCCTTAGTGAGTTGAAACGAAGTCTTCCGCGGCGTTCAGGGGAGGGTTCTCATAGACTGGTGACTTTCTTGCCTTGTGACATTACTCTACCAGCACCTCTTTATATCTAGAGAAACCTAAGGGAGGCTGCCTTACTGAGTGTACAAGAAGGACCTGGATGAATGAAAAACAATCGTTGCGGCTCGCGAAAATTTAGGTGTGGTACTACGCCAATCCCTTAGTTTTGAAGGGAAGCTTAGGGGCTGACACTTTGTATGTAAACTGACAAAGTTTTTTTTTCAACCACGCAATTATGAAAGACAAGCTCGCCAAAAAGTACAAGTAGTATGCGTTTCCAAGAACAAGTAAAATGAGATGTAAGCATGTTGCCAAAGCCACCATGTCCTCATGAATATTCTGAACCACCGATGCCCTTTGACCTGGACAGTCCTCGGGCGGCGATCAAAACTTCTTCGACAGAGCCCGGATAGCTCAGTCGGTAGAGCATCAGACTTTTAATCTGAGGGTCCAGGGTTCAAGTCCCTGTTCGGGCGAGCAAGCAAGTTGTTTGTTACCATAACAAATGTTGCTTGTGACCATTGCCTTCTGACAAGAAGTTGGGCATTTGGATGCAGAAGCCTTTTCACCCAAACGACACGATTGGTCCGCACTTGTGAACACGATGACTAGTAGACTAGTCAGGAAAAGACTTTAAAAGCATGACAAAGATGAGCACGCTACTTTTCCAAGTCTGCCGTGGTTTCCATCGGCCGAGCTGGCAAGCCATGTGGTGTGTATAGATGAAGGTAAATATACCAATGACACTTCAAAATCTTTATCATATTGTGCATTGATGACTGAAGCATCAAAAATCCTAGAGTGAATAGGCAGGCCCTATCAGAGTGAAACAAACTTAAGTTGGTGCTTCTTTTTCTCACTGAGCAATAAGTAGTACAGGGAGGGTGCAGCATGTTTTGAAGTCACCAGTCATGAATAGGGCTTAATAGTCATGAGTCATACCACAAAGAAACGCTTGACCCCGACGTGATTTGAACACGCAACCTTCTGATCTGGAGTCAGACGCGCTACCGTTGCGCCACGAGGTCGTCATAACTTATTGTTGCTGCTCATCATGTATGGCTACATTTTTTAAACATTGTTGTTCTCTGGGGAAAAGTGGACTTATCTCAGTCTATTTGCCTTGACCTCACTGAAAGCACAAGTGTTCAGGCTCCAGTCCTGTCAGGCCTTGGTACTGCAGAATTTATCACTGGAACTCATTAAACCCTTAAGCACACTTGATTGAATTCAAGGTTGAATTAGTAAAGCCTTAGTGAGTTGAAACGAAAGTCTTCCGCGGCGTTCAGGGGAGGGTTCTCATAGACTGGTGACTTTCTTGCCTTGTGACATTACTCTACCAGCACCTCTTTATATCTAGAGAAACCTAAGGGAGGCTGCCTTACTGAGTGTACAAGAAGGACCTGGATGAATGAAAAACAATCGTTGCGGCTCGCGAAAATTTAGGTGTGGTACTACACCAATCCCTTAGTTTTGAAGGGAAGCTTAGGGGCTGACACTTTGTATGTAAACTGACAAAGTTTTTTTTTCAACCACGCAATTATGAAAGACAAGCTCGCCAAAAAGTACAAGTAGTATGCGTTTCCAAGAACAAGTTAAATGAGATGTAAGCATGTTGCCAAAGCCACCATGTCCTCATGAATATTCTGAACCACCGATGCCCTTTGACCTGGACAGTCCTCGGGCGGCGATCAAAACTTCTTCGACAGAGCCCGGATAGCTCAGTCGGTAGAGCATCAGACTTTTAATCTGAGGGTCCAGGGTTCAAGTCCCTGTTCGGGCGAGCAAGCAAGTTGTTTGTTACCATAACAAATGTTGCTTGTGACCATTGCCTTCTGACAAGAAGCTGGGCATTTGGATGCAGAAGCCTTTTCACCCAAACGACACGATTGGTCCGCACTTGTGAACACGATGACTAGTAGACTAGTCAGGAAAAGACTTTAAAAGCATGACAAAGATGAGCACGCTACTTTTCCAAGTCTGCCGTGGTTTCCATAGGCCGAGCTGGCAAGCCATGTGGTGTGTATAGATGAAGGTAAATATACCAATGACACTTCAAAATCTTTATCATATTGTGCATTGATGACTGAAGCATCAAAAATCCTAGAGTGAATAGGCAGGCCCTATCAGAGTGAAACAAACTTAAGTTGGTGCTTCTTTTTCTCACTGAGCAATAAGTAGTACAGGGAGGGTGCAGCATGTTTTGAAGTCACCAGTCATGAATAGGGCTTAATAGTCATGAGTCATACCACAAAGAAACGCTTGACCCCGACGTGATTTGAACACGCAACCTTCTGATCTGGAGTCAGACGCGCTACCGTTGCGCCACGAGGCCGTCATAGCTTTTTGTTGCTGCTCATCATGTATGGCTACATTTTTTAAACATTGTTGTTCTCTGGGGAAAAGTGGACTTATCTCAGTCTATTTGCCTTGACCTCACTGAAAGCACAAGTGTTCAGGCTCCAGTCCTGTCAGGCCTTGGTACTGCAGAATTTATCACTGGAACTCATTAAACCCTTAAGCACACTTGATTGAATTCAAGGTTGAATTAGTAAAGCCTTAGTGAGTTGAAACGAGAGTCTTCCGCGGCGTTCAGGGGAGGGTTCTCATAGACTGGTGACTTTCTTGCCTTGTGACATTACTCTACCAGCACCTCTTTATATCTAGAGAAACCTAAGGGAGGCTGCCTTACTGAGTGTACAAGAAGGACCTGGATGAATGAAAAACAATCGTTGCGGCTCGCGAAAATTTAGGTGTGGTACTACGCCAATCCCTTAGTTTTGAAGGGAAGCTTAGGGGCTGACACTTTGTATGTAAACTGACAAAGTTTTTTTTTCAACCACGCAATTATGAAAGACAAGCTCGCCAAAAAGTACAAGTAGTATGCGTTTCCAAGAACAAGTAAAATGAGATGTAAGCATGTTGCCAAAGCCACCATGTCCTCATGAATATTCTGAACCACCGATGCCCTTTGACCTGGACAGTCCTCGGGCGGCGATCAAAACTTCTTCGACAGAGCCCGGATAGCTCAGTCGGTAGAGCATCAGACTTTTAATCTGAGGGTCCAGGGTTCAAGTCCCTGTTCGGGCGAGCAAGCAAGTTGTTTGTTACCATAACAAATGTTGCTTGTGACCATTGCCTTCTGACAAGAAGCTGGGCATTTGGATGCAGAAGCCTTTTCACCCAAACGACACGATTGGTCCGCACTTGTGAACACGATGACTAGTAGACTAGTCAGGAAAAGACTTTAAAAGCATGACAAAGATGAGCACGCTACTTTTCCAAGTCTGCCGTGGTTTCCATAGGCCGAGCTGGCAAGCCATGTGGTGTGTATAGATGAAGGTAAATATACCAATGACACTTCAAAATCTTTATCATATTGTGCATTGATGACTGAAGCATCAAAAATCCTAGAGTGAATAGGCAGGCCCTATCAGAGTGAAACAAACTTAAGTTGGTGCTTCTTTTTCTCACTGAGCAATAAGTAGTACAGGGAGGGTGCAGCATGTTTTGAAGTCACCAGTCATGAATAGGGCTTAATAGTCATGAGTCATACCACAAAGAAACGCTTGACCCCGACGTGATTTGAACACGCAACCTTCTGATCTGGAGTCAGACGCGCTACCGTTGCGCCACGAGGCCGTCATAGCTTTTTGTTGCTGCTCATCATGTATGGCTACATTTTTTAAACATTGTTGTTCTCTGGGGAAAAGTGGACTTATCTCAGTCTATTTGCCTTGACCTCACTGAAAGCACAAGTGTTCAGGCTCCAGTCCTGTCAGGCCTTGGTACTGCAGAATTTATCACTGGAACTCATTAAACCCTTAAGCACACTTGATTGAATTCAAGGTTGAATTAGTAAAGCCTTAGTGAGTTGAAACGAAAGTCTTCCGCGGCGTTCAGGGGAGGGTTCTCATAGACTGGTGACTTTCTTGCCTTGTGACATTACTCTACCAGCACCTCTTTATATCTAGAGAAACCTAAGGGAGGCTGCCTTACTGAGTGTACAAGAAGGACCTGGATGAATGAAAAACAATCGTTGCGGCTCGCGAAAATTTAGGTGTGGTACTACGCCAATCCCTTAGTTTTGAAGGGAAGCTTAGGGGCTGACACTTTGTATGTAAACTGACAAAGTTTTTTTTTCAACCACGCAATTATGAAAGACAAGCTCGCCAAAAAGTACAAGTAGTATGCGTTTCCAAGAACAAGTTAAATGAGATGTAAGCATGTTGCCAAAGCCACCATGTCCTCATGAATATTCTGAACCACCGATGCCCTTTGACCTGGACAGTCCTCGGGCGGCGATCAAAACTTCTTCGACAGAGCCCGGATAGCTCACTCGGTAGAGCATCAGACTTTTAATCTGAGGGTCCAGGGTTCAAGTCCCTGTTCGGGTGAGCAAGCAAGTTGTTTGTTACCATAACAAATGTTGCTTGTGACCATTGCCTTCTGACAAGAAGTTGGGCATTTGGATGCAGAAGCCTTTTCACCCAAACGACACGATTGGTCCGCACTTGTGAACACGATGACTAGTAGAGTAGTCAGGAAAAGACTTTAAAAGCATGACAAAGATGAGCACGCTACTTTTCCAAGTCTGCCGTGGTTTCCATAGGCCGAGCTGGCAAGCCATGTGGTGTGTATAGATGAAGGTAAATATACCAATGACACTTCAAAATCTTTATCATATTGTGCATTGATGACTGAAGCATCAAAAATCCTAGAGTGAATAGGCAGGCCCTATCAGAGTGAAACAAACTTAAGTTGGTGCTTCTTTTTCTCACTGAGCAATAAGTAGTACAGGGAGGGTGCAGCATGTTTTGAAGTCACCAGTCATGAATAGGGCTTAATAGTCATGAGTCATACCACAAAGAAACGCTTGACCCCGACGTGATTTGAACACGCATCCTTCTGATCTGGAGTCAGACGCGCTACCGTTGCGCCACGAGGCCGTCATAGCTTTTTGTTGCTGCTCATCATGTATGGCTACATTTTTTAAACATTGTTGTTCTCTGGGGAAAAGTGGACTTATCTCAGTCTATTTGCCTTGACCTCACTGAAAGCACAAGTGTTCAGGCTCCAGTCCTGTCAGGCCTTGGTACTGCAGAATTTATCACTGGAACTCATTAAACCCTTAAGCACACTTGATTGAATTCAAGGTTGAATTAGTAAAGCCTTAGTGAGTTGAAACGAGAGTCTTCCGCGGCGTTCAGGGGAGGGTTCTCATAGACTGGTGACTTTCTTGCCTTGTGACATTACTCTACCAGCACCTCTTTATATCTAGAGAAACCTAAGGGAGGCTGCCTTACTGAGTGTACAAGAAGGACCTGGATGAATGAAAAACAATCGTTGCGGCTCGCGAAAATTTAGGTGTGGTACTACAGCCAATCCCTTAGTTTTGAAGGGAAGCTTAGGGGCTGACACTTTGTATGTAAACTGACAAAGTTTTTTTTTCAACCACGCAATTATGAAAGACAAGCTCGCCAAAAAGTACAAGTAGTATGCGTTTCCAAGAACAAGTTAAATGAGATGTAAGCATGTTGCCAAAGCCACCATGTCCTCATGAATATTCTGAACCACCGATGCCCTTTGACCTGGACAGTCCTCGGGCGGCGATCAAAACTTCTTCGACAGAGCCCGGATAGCTCAGTCGGTAGAGCATCAGACTTTTAATCTGAGGGTCCAGGGTTCAAGTCCCTGTTCGGGCGAGCAAGCAAGTTGTTTGTTACCATAACAAATGTTGCTTGTGACCATTGCCTTCTGACAAGAAGCTGGGCATTTGGATGCAGAAGCCTTTTCACCCAAACGACACGATTGGTCCGCACTTGTGAACACGATGACTAGTAGACTAGTCAGGAAAAGACTTTAAAAGCATGACAAAGATGAGCACGCTACTTTTCCAAGTCTGCCGTGGTTTCCATAGGCCGAGCTGGCAAGCCATGTGGTGTGTATAGATGAAGGTAAATATACCAATGACACTTCAAAATCTTTATCATATTGTGCATTGATGACTGAAGCATCAAAAATCCTAGAGTGAATAGGCAGGCCCTATCAGAGTGAAACAAACTTAAGTTGGTGCTTCTTTTTCTCACTGAGCAATAAGTAGTACAGGGAGGGTGCAGCATGTTTTGAAGTCACCAGTCATGAATAGGGCTTAATAGTCATGAGTCATACCACAAAGAAACACTTGACCCCGACGTGATTTGAACACGCAACCTTCTGATCTGGAGTCAGACGCGCTACCGTTGCGCCACGAGGCCGTCATAGCTTTTTGTTGCTGCTCATCATGTATGGCTACATTTTTTAAACATTGTTGTTCTCTGGGGAAAAGTGGACTTATCTCAGTCTATTTGCCTTGACCTCACTGAAAGCACAAGTGTTCAGGCTCCAGTCCTGTCAGGCCTTGGTACTGCAGAATTTATCACTGGAACTCATTAAACCCTTAAGCACACTTGATTGAATTCAAGGTTGAATTAGTAAAGCCTTAGTGAGTTGAAACGAGAGTCTTCCGCGGCGTTCAGGGGAGGGTTCTCATAGACTGGTGACTTTCTTGCCTTGTGACATTACTCTACCAGCACCTCTTTATATCTAGAGAAACCTAAGGGAGGCTGCCTTACTGAGTGTACAAGAAGGACCTGGATGAATGAAAAACAATCGTTGCGGCTCGCGAAAATTTAGGTGTGGTACTACACCAATCCCTTAGTTTTGAAGGGAAGCTTAGGGGCTGACACTTTGTATGTAAACTGACAAAGTTTTTTTTTCAACCACGCAATTATGAAAGACAAGCTCGCCAAAAAGTACAAGTAGTATGCGTTTCCAAGAACAAGTAAATGAGATGTAAGCATGTTGCCAAAGCCACCATGTCCTCATGAATATTCTGAACCACCGATGCCCTTTGACCTGGACAGTCCTCGGGCGGCGATCAAAACTTCTTCGACAGAGCCCGGATAGCTCAGTCGGTAGAGCATCAGACTTTTAATCTGAGGGTCCAGGGTTCAAGTCCCTGTTCGGGCGAGCAAGCAAGTTGTTTGTTACCATAACAAATGTTGCTTGTGACCATTGCCTTCTGACAAGAAGCTGGGCATTTGGATGCAGAAGCCTTTTCACCCAAACGACACGATTGGTCCGCACTTGTGAACACGATGACTAGTAGACTAGTCAGGAAAAGACTTTAAAAGCATGACAAAGATGAGCACGCTACTTTTCCAAGTCTGCCGTGGTTTCCATAGGCCGAGCTGGCAAGCCATGTGGTGTGTATAGATGAAGGTAAATATACCAATGACACTTCAAAATCTTTATCATATTGTGCATTGATGACTGAAGCATCAAAAATCCTAGAGTGAATAGGCAGGCCCTATCAGAGTGAAACAAACTTAAGTTGGTGCTTCTTTTTCTCACTGAGCAATAAGTAGTACAGGGAGGGTGCAGCATGTTTTGAAGTCACCAGTCATGAATAGGGCTTAATAGTCATGAGTCATACCACAAAGAAACGCTTGACCCCGACGTGATTTGAACACGCAACCTTCTGATCTGGAGTCAGACGCGCTACCGTTGCGCCACGAGGTCGTCATAACTTTTTGTTGCTGCTCATCATGTATGGCTACATTTTTTAAACATTGTTGTTCTCTGGGGAAAAGTGGACTTATCTCAGTCTATTTGCCTTGACCTCACTGAAAGCACAAGTGTTCAGGCTCCAGTCCTGTCAGGCCTTGGTACTGCAGAATTTATCACTGGAACTCATTAAACCCTTAAGCACACTTGATTGAATTCAAGGTTGAATTAGTAAAGCCTTAGTGAGTTGAAACGAAAGTCTTCCACGGCGTTCAGGGGAGGGTTCTCATAGACTGGTGACTTTCTTGCCTTGTGACATTACTCTACCAGCACCTCTTTATATCTAGAGAAACCTAAGGGAGGCTGCCTTACTGAGTGTACAAGAAGGACCTGGATGAATGAAAAACAATCGTTGCGGCTCGCGAAAATTTAGGTGTGGTACTACACCAATCCCTTAGTTTTGAAGGGAAGCTTAGGGGCTGACACTTTGTATGTAAACTGACAAAGTTTTTTTTTCAACCACGCAATTATGAAAGACAAGCTCGCCAAAAAGTACAAGTAGTATGCGTTTCCAAGAACAAGTAAATGAGATGTAAGCATGTTGCCAAAGCCACCATGTCCTCATGAATATTCTGAACCACCGATGCCCTTTGACCTGGACAGTCCTCGGGCGGCGATCAAAACTTCTTCGACAGAGCCCGGATAGCTCAGTCGGTAGAGCATCAGACTTTTAATCTGAGGGTCCAGGGTTCAAGTCCCTGTTCGGGCGAGCAAGCAAGTTGTTTGTTACCATAACAAATGTTGCTTGTGACCATTGCCTTCTGACAAGAAGCTGGGCATTTGGATGCAGAAGCCTTTTCACCCAAACGACACGATTGGTCCGCACTTGTGAACACGATGACTAGTAGACTAGTCAGGAAAAGACTTTAAAAGCATGACAAAGATGAGCACGCTACTTTTCCAAGTCTGCCGTGGTTTCCATAGGCCGAGCTGGCAAGCCATGTGGTGTGTATAGATGAAGGTAAATATACCAATGACACTTCAAAATCTTTATCATATTGTGCATTGATGACTGAAGCATCAAAAATCCTAGAGTGAATAGGCAGGCCCTATCAGAGTGAAACAAACTTAAGTTGGTGCTTCTTTTTCTCACTGAGCAATAAGTAGTACAGGGAGGGTGCAGCATGTTTTGAAGTCACCAGTCATGAATAGGGCTTAATAGTCATGAGTCATACCACAAAGAAACACTTGACCCCGACGTGATTTGGACACGCAACCTTCTGATCTGGAGTCAGACGCGCTACCGTTGCGCCACGAGGTCGTCATAAGCTTTTTGTTGCTGCTCATCATGTATGGCTACATTTTTTAAACATTGTTGTTCTCTGGGGAAAAGTGGACTTATCTCAGTCTATTTGCCTTGACCTCACTGAAAGCACAAGTGTTCAGGCTCCAGTCCTGTCAGGCCTTGGTACTGCAGAATTTATCACTGGAACTCATTAAACCCTTAAGCACACTTGATTGAATTCAAGGTTGAATTAGTAAAGCCTTAGTGAGTTGAAACGAAAGTCTTCCGCGGCGTTCAGGGGAGGGTTCTCATAGACTGGTGACTTTCTTGCCTTGTGACATTACTCTACCAGCACCTCTTTATATCTAGAGAAACCTAAGGGAGGCTGCCTTACTGAGTGTACAAGAAGGACCTGGATGAATGAAAAACAATCGTTGCGGCTCGCGAAAATTTAGGTGTGGTACTACACCAATCCCTTAGTTTTGAAGGGAAGCTTAGGGGCTGACACTTTGTATGTAAACTGACAAAGTTTTTTTTTCAACCACGCAATTATGAAAGACAAGCTCGCCAAAAAGTACAAATAGTATGCGTTTCCAAGAACAAGTTAAATGAGATGTAAGCATGTTGCCAAAGCCACCATGTCCTCATGAATATTCTGAACCACCGATGCCCTTTGACCTGGACAGTCCTCGGGCGGCGATCAAAACTTCTTCGACAGAGCCCGGATAGCTCAGTCGGTAGAGCATCAGACTTTTAATCTGAGGGTCCAGGGTTCAAGTCCCTGTTCGGGCGAGCAAGCAAGTTGTTTGTTACCATAACAAATGTTGCTTGTGACCATTGCCTTCTGACAAGAAGTTGGGCATTTGGATGCAGAAGCCTTTTCACCCAAACGACACGATTGGTCCGCACTTGTGAACACGATGACTAGTAGACTAGTCAGGAAAAGACTTTAAAAGCATGACAAAGATGAGCACGCTACTTTTCCAAGTCTGCCGTGGTTTCCATCGGCCGAGCTGGCAAGCCATGTGGTGTGTATAGATGAAGGTAAATATACCAATGACACTTCAAAATCTTTATCATATTGTGCATTGATGACTGAAGCATCAAAAATCCTAGAGTGAATAGGCAGGCCCTATCAGAGTGAAACAAACTTAAGTTGGTGCTTCTTTTTCTCACTGAGCAATAAGTAGTACAGGGAGGGTGCAGCATGTTTTGAAGTCACCAGTCATGAATAGGGCTTAATAGTCATGAGTCATACCACAAAGAAACGCTTGACCCCGACGTGATTTGAACACGCAACCTTCTGATCTGGAGTCAGACGCGCTACCGTTGCGCCACGAGGTCGTCATAACTTTTTGTTGCTGCTCATCATGTATGGCTACATTTTTTAAACATTGTTGTTCTCTGGGGAAAAGTGGACTTATCTCAGTCTATTTGCCTTGACCTCACTGAAAGCACAAGTGTTCAGGCTCCAGTCCTGTCAGGCCTTGGTACTGCAGAATTTATCACTGGAACTCATTAAACCCTTAAGCACACTTGATTGAATTCAAGGTTGAATTAGTAAAGCCTTAGTGAGTTGAAACGAAAGTCTTCCGCGGCGTTCAGGGGAGGGTTCTCATAGACTGGTGACTTTCTTGCCTTGTGACATTACTCTACCAGCACCTCTTTATATGTAGAGAAACCTAAGGGAGGCTGCCTTACTGAGTGTACAAGAAGGACCTGGATGAATGAAAAACAATCGTTGCGGCTCGCGAAAATTTAGGTGTGGTACTACGCCAATCCCTTAGTTTTGAAGGGAAGCTTAGGGGCTGACACTTTGTATGTAAACTGACAAAGTTTTTTTTTCAACCACGCAATTATGAAAGACAAGCTCGCCAAAAAGTACAAATAGTATGCGTTTCCAAGAACAAGTTAAATGAGATGTAAGCATGTTGCCAAAGCCACCATGTCCTCATGAATATTCTGAACCACCGATGCCCTTTGACCTGGACAGTCCTCGGGCGGCGATCAAAACTTCTTCGACAGAGCCCGGATAGCTCAGTCGGTAGAGCATCAGACTTTTAATCTGAGGGTCCAGGGTTCAAGTCCCTGTTTGGGCGAACAAGCAAGTTGTTTGTTACCATAACAAATGTTGCTTGTGACCATTGCCTTCTGACAAGAAGCTGGGCATTTGGATGCAGAAGCCTTTTCACCCAAACGACACGATTGGTCCGCACTTGTGAACACGATGACTAGTAGACTAGTCAGGAAAAGACTTTAAAAGCATGACAAAGATGAGCACGCTACTTTTCCAAGTCTGCCGTGGTTTCCATAGGCCGAGCTGGCAAGCCATGTGGTGTGTATAGATGAAGGTAAATATACCAATGACACTTCAAAATCTTTATCATATTGTGCATTGATGACTGAAGCATCAAAAATCCTAGAGTGAATAGGCAGGCCCTATCAGAGTGAAACAAACTTAAGTTGGTGCTTCTTTTTCTCACTGAGCAATAAGTAGTACAGGGAGGGTGCAGCATGTTTTGAAGTCACCAGTCATGAATAGGGCTTAATAGTCATGAGTCATACCACAAAGAAACGCTTGACCCCGACGTGATTTGAACACGCAACCTTCTGATCTGGAGTCAGACGCGCTACCGTTGCGCCACGAGGTCGTCATAGCTTTTTGTTGCTGCTCAT
>NW_023618299.1:0-9449 GCF_015220715.1 Pygocentrus nattereri
AGGGTTGGGTTTTAGAGTCTAGGGTTAGCTTAAGGCTAAGCCTAGGAGTTAAGTCTAGGTTTACACCCCTCCCGTTGCAGTGGAACGGCTCCTGCTGGAGATTCCAGATACAGGACCACTGATTCTACTCTTCCAGATGGGTCATGGATAACCCAACTGCCTATTCTAGCTTTATATGGCTCTATTTTCTCACCTACAGTTGTAGTAGAACGGCTCCTGCTGGAGATTACAGTTGCAGGAGCCTTGATTTTCCCCTTCCAAATGAGTCACGCTCCTTCTGTTTTTCTGTCCTACAGTACAGAAATAAAAGTATAAATTAATCTATCAATCTAAATCTTCCTATTTAATCTCACCTACAGCTGTAGTGAAGCAACTCCTGCTGGAGATTCCAGGTGCAGGAGCATTGCTTCCCGTTTTCCATGTGGGTAGCGGCTAACCCAGTGAATTGCCACTTCTTCATGTACTGTTTTCTCCACTGCAGTTGCTGTGGAGCGGCCCCTGCTGGACATTCCAGGTACAGGCCCAGTCATTTAATTATGTTTCCTTCCTATTTTTTCCTCTCCACTACAGTTGCCGTGGAGATTGATATATATGATTTAATGATTTATTTAAAAAACTATTCTCATTAAAATAATTATATCTATTTTTCTAAGTCTTTAGATTTTTTCTCTCTCCACTACAGTTGCCGTGGAGATTATTTGTGTCTAATTTAATGATTCCTATTTTTTCTCTCTCCACTACAGTTGCCGTGGAGATTATTTTGTGTAATTTAATAATTCCTATTTTTTCTCTCTCCACTACAGTTGCCGTGGAGATTATTTTGTATAATTTTAATGGTTTATTTAAACATAATTATATTTATTTTTAATGTTTCTGACTGTTTTCACTAACAGTTACAGCGGAGCGGCTCCTGTTGGGGATTCGAAAAATGTTTACCACATAGAGCATAATTCTAATTATACCAGAGGGACAGAGACCAATAGCGAGAGTTAACTGCACCCAATGGATGACTACTGGTGGCACTGGCAGGGTGCACGGGCCTACCTCGTGTTTGAACCACGAGTGGCACTGGCGAGTTGCACGGGCCTACCTCATACACGTCCCTGGTGGGTGAATTACGGGTGGCACTGGCGGGGTGCATCGGCCTACCTCGTGTACGTCCCTAGTGAGTGAAACACGGGTGACACTTGCGTTGCATGGGTCTACCTCGTACATGACCTTGGTGGGTGAATTACGGGTGACACTAGCGGGGTGCCCGGGCCCACCTCGTACATGTCCCTGGTGGGTTTACGGGTGGCCCTGGCGGGTGCACGGGCCTACCTCGTATACATCCCTGGTGCGTGAATTACGGGTGGCACTGGCGGGGTGCATCGGCCTACCTCGTGTACGTCCCTAGTGAGTGAAACACGGGTGACACTTGCGTTGCATAGGTCTACCTCGTACATGACCTTGGTGGGTGAATTACGGGTGACACTAGCGGGGTGCCCGGGCCCACCAAGGTCATGTACCCTGATGGGTTTACGGGTGGCCCTGGCGGGTGCACGGGCCTACCTCGTACACGTCCCTGGTAAGTGAATTATGGGTGGCACTGGCGGGGTATACGATGCCCTCAATAAGTCAAGGGTCATCGTTATGCACGGGCCTACCTCGTAGACGTCCCCAGTGGGTGACTACGGATGGCACTGGCTGAGTTGGGTTTAAAGTTCAGGGTTATAAACCCTGAGTATCCGATGCCCTCGAAGAAAATCAAGGGTCATCGTTGTGCACGGGCCGACCTCTTACAAACCATCAGGCTCAGAAATCATCTCATCAGGTCTCATGTCCACAACGGTGCTAAATCACACTCAGTAATTGGGTTTTGGGGTGTAGTATAAATTAAATTAATTTTATTACCTAAAATATGTTATGACTAAAGAAGTAAATGAAGAAATTTTAGGACACATCATCAGTAGTGTACCTCAGAGTCATCAGGTGTTTCAGCCTTTAAACACTATACACCTTCATCCGAGGCGGCCAGCCATAGGGTGATCATGCCCAGGCTTGTGTCCCATGTCCAATTAAATTATTCTATTTATTAATTATTAACCTCTAGGTTATGGTTAGGGTAATAAAAATTAGGGTTAATTGGTTATAGTTAGGGTAATAAAAATTAGGGTTAATTAGTTATAGTTAGGGTAATAAAAATTAGGGTTAATGGGTTACAGTTAGGGTAATAAAAATTAGGGTTAATTGGTTATGGTTAGGGTGAGGTTAAGGTTAGGGTTAAGATTTAGGTTTATGGTTAGTCTAAAGTTAAAATTTGGGTTAAAGATTAGGTTTAAGGTAGTCTACGGTTAAGGTTAGGTGTTAGGGTTGGGTTTTAGAGTCTAGGGTTAGCTTAAGGCTAAGCCTAGGAGTTAAGTCTAGGTTTACACCCCTCCCGTTGCAGTGGAACGGCTCCTGCTGGAGATTCCAGATACAGGACCACTGATTCTACTCTTCCAGATGGGTCATGGATAACCCAACTGCCTATTCTAGCTTTATATGGCTCTATTTTCTCACCTACAGTTGTAGTAGAACGGCTCCTGCTGGAGATTACAGTTGCAGGAGCCTTGATTTTCCCCTTCCAAATGAGTCACGCTCCTTCTGTTTTTCTGTCCTACAGTACAGAAATAAAAGTATAAATTAATCTATCAATCTAAATCTTCCTATTTAATCTCACCTACAGCTGTAGTGAAGCAACTCCTGCTGGAGATTCCAGGTGCAGGAGCATTGCTTCCCGTTTTCCATGTGGGTAGCGGCTAACCCAGTGAATTGCCACTTCTTCATGTACTGTTTTCTCCACTGCAGTTGCTGTGGAGCGGCCCCTGCTGGACATTCCAGGTACAGGCCCAGTCATTTAATTATGTTTCCTTCCTATTTTTTCCTCTCCACTACAGTTGCCGTGGAGATTGATATATATGATTTAATGATTTATTTAAAAAACTATTCTCATTAAAATAATTATATCTATTTTTCTAAGTCTTTAGATTTTTTCTCTCTCCACTACAGTTGCCGTGGAGATTATTTGTGTCTAATTTAATGATTCCTATTTTTTCTCTCTCCACTACAGTTGCCGTGGAGATTATTTTGTGTAATTTAATAATTCCTATTTTTTCTCTCTCCACTACAGTTGCCGTGGAGATTATTTTGTATAATTTTAATGGTTTATTTAAACATAATTATATTTATTTTTAATGTTTCTGACTGTTTTCACTAACAGTTACAGCGGAGCGGCTCCTGTTGGGGATTCGAAAAATGTTTACCACATAGAGCATAATTCTAATTATACCAGAGGGACAGAGACCAATAGCGAGAGTTAACTGCACCCAATGGATGACTACTGGTGGCACTGGCAGGGTGCACGGGCCTACCTCGTGTTTGAACCACGAGTGGCACTGGCGAGTTGCACGGGCCTACCTCATACACGTCCCTGGTGGGTGAATTACGGGTGGCACTGGCGGGGTGCATCGGCCTACCTCGTGTACGTCCCTAGTGAGTGAAACACGGGTGACACTTGCGTTGCATAGGTCTACCTCGTACATGACCTTGGTGGGTGAATTACGGGTGACACTAGCGGGGTGCCCGGGCCCACCTCGTACATGACCCTGGTGAGTTTACGGGTGGCCCTGGCGGGTGCACGGGCCTACCTCGTATACATCCCTGGTGCGTGAATTACGGGTGGCACTGGCGGGGTGCATCGGCCTACCTCGTGTACGTCCCTAGTGAGTGAAACACGGGTGACACTTGCGTTGCATAGGTCTACCTCGTACATGACCTTGGTGGGTGAATTACGGGTGACACTAGCGGGGTGCCCGGGCCCACCTCGTACATGACCCTGGTGAGTTTACGGGTGGCCCTGGCGGGTGCACGGGCCTACCTCGTACACGTCCCTGGTAAGTGAATTATGGGTGGCACTGGCGGGGTATACGATGCCCTCAATAAGTCAAGGGTCATCGTTATGCACGGGCCTACCTCGTAGACGTCCCCAGTGGGTGACTACGGATGGCACTGGCTGAGTTGGGTTTAAAGTTCAGGGTTATAAACCCTGAGTATCCGATGCCCTCGAAGAAAATCAAGGGTCATCGTTGTGCACGGGCCGACCTCTTACAAACCATCAGGCTCAGAAATCATCTCATCAGGTCTCATGTCCACAACGGTGCTAAATCACACTCAGTAATTGGGTTTTGGGGTGTAGTATAAATTAAATTAATTTTATTACCTAAAATATGTTATGACTAAAGAAGTAAATGAAGAAATTTTAGGACACATCATCAGTAGTGTACCTCAGAGTCATCAGGTGTTTCAGCCTTTAAACACTATACACCTTCATCCGAGGCGGCCAGCCATAGGGTGATCATGCCCAGGCTTGTGTCCCATGTCCAATTAAATTATTCTATTTATTAATTATTAACCTCTAGGTTATGGTTAGGGTAATAAAAATTAGGGTTAATTGGTTATAGTTAGGGTAATAAAAATTAGGGTTAATTAGTTATAGTTAGGGTAATAAAAATTAGGGTTAATTGGTTATATTTAGGGTAATAAAAATTAGGGTTAATTGGTTATGGTTAGGGTGAGGTTAAGGTTAGGGTTAAGATTTAGGTTTATGGTTAGTCTAAAGTTAAAATTTGGGTTAAAGATTAGGTTTAAGCTAGTCTACGGTTAAGGTTAGGTGTTAGGGTTGGGTTTTAGAGTCTAGGGTTAGCTTAAGGCTAAGCCTAGGAGTTAAGTCTAGGTTTACACCCCTCCCGTTGCAGTGGAACGGCTCCTGCTGGAGATTCCAGATACAGGACCACTGATTCTACTCTTCCAGATGGGTCATGGATAACCCAACTGCCTATTCTAGCTTTATATGGCTCTATTTTCTCACCTACAGTTGTAGTAGAACGGCTCCTGCTGGAGATTACAGTTGCAGGAGCCTTGATTTTCCCCCTCCAAATGAGTCACGCTCCTTCTGTTTTTCTGTCCTACAGTACAGAAATAAAAGTATAAATTAATCTATCAATCTAAATCTTCCTATTTAATCTCACCTACAGCTGTAGTGAAGCAACTCCTGCTGGAGATTCCAGGTGCAGGAGCATTGCTTCCCGTTTTCCATGTGGGTAGCGGCTAACCCAGTGAATTGCCACTTCTTCATGTACTGTTTTCTCCACTGCAGTTGCTGTGGAGCGGCCCCTGCTGGACATTCCAGGTACAGGCCCAGTCATTTAATTATGTTTCCTTCCTATTTTTTCCTCTCCACTACAGTTGCCGTGGAGATTGATATATATGATTTAATGATTTATTTAAAAAACTATTCTCATTAAAATAATTATATCTATTTTTCTAAGTCTTTAGATTTTTTCTCTCTCCACTACAGTTGCCGTGGAGATTATTTGTGTCTAATTTAATGATTCCTATTTTTTCTCTCTCCACTACAGTTGCCGTGGAGATTATTTTGTGTAATTTAATAATTCCTATTTTTTCTCTCTCCACTACAGTTGCCGTGGAGATTATTTTGTATAATTTTAATGGTTTATTTAAACATAATTATATTTATTTTTAATGTTTCTGACTGTTTTCACTAACAGTTACAGCGGAGCGGCTCCTGTTGGGGATTCGAAAAATGTTTACCACATAGAGCATAATTCTAATTATACCAGAGGGACAGAGACCAATAGCGAGAGTTAACTGCACCCAATGGATGACTACTGGTGGCACTGGCAGGGTGCACGGGCCTACCTCGTGTTTGAACCACGAGTGGCACTGGCGAGTTGCACGGGCCTACCTCATACACGTCCCTGGTGGGTGAATTACGGGTGGCACTGGCGGGGTGCATCGGCCTACCTCGTGTACGTCCCTAGTGAGTGAAACACGGGTGACACTTGCGTTGCATAGGTCTACCTCGTACATGACCTTGGTGGGTGAATTACGGGTGACACTAGCGGGGTGCCCGGGCCCACCTCGTACATGTCCCTGGTGGGTTTACGGGTGGCCCTGGCGGGTGCACGGGCCTACCTCGTATACATCCCTGGTGCGTGAATTACGGGTGGCACTGGCGGGGTGCATCGGCCTACCTCGTGTACGTCCCTAGTGAGTGAAACACGGGTGACACTTGCGTTGCATAGGTCTACCTCGTACATGACCTTGGTGGGTGAATTACGGGTGACACTAGCGGGGTGCCCGGGCCCACCTCGTACATGAACCCTGGTGGGTTTACGGGTGGCCCTGGCGGGTGCACGGGCCTACCTCGTACACGTCCCTGGTAAGTGAATTATGGGTGGCACTGGCGGGGTATACGATGCCCTCAATAAGTCAAGGGTCATCGTTATGCACGGGCCTACCTCGTAGACGTCCCCAGTGGGTGACTACGGATGGCACTGGCTGAGTTGGGTTTAAAGTTCAGGGTTATAAACCCTGAGTATCCGATGCCCTCGAAGAAAATCAAGGGTCATCGTTGTGCACGGGCCGACCTCTTACAAACCATCAGGCTCAGAAATCATCTCATCAGGTCTCATGTCCACAACGGTGCTAAATCACACTCAGTAATTGGGTTTTGGGGTGTAGTATAAATTAAATTAATTTTATTACCTAAATATGTTATGACTAAAGAAGTAAATGAAGAAATTTTAGGACACATCATCAGTAGTGTACCTCAGAGTCATCAGGTGTTTCAGCCTTTAAACACTATACACCTTCATCCGAGGCGGCCAGCCATAGGGTGATCATGCCCAGGCTTGTGTCCCATGTCCAATTAAATTATTCTATTTATTAATTATTAACCTCTAGGTTATGGTTAGGGTAATAAAAATTAGGGTTAATTGGTTATAGTTAGGGTAATAAAAATTAGGGTTAATTAGTTATAGTTAGGGTAATAAAAATTAGGGTTAATTGGTTATATTTAGGGTAATAAAAATTAGGGTTAATTGGTTATGGTTAGGGTGAGGTTAAGGTTAGGGTTAAGATTTAGGTTTATGGTTAGTCTAAAGTTAAAATTTGGGTTAAAGATTAGGTTTAAGTTAGTCTACGGTTAAGGTTAGGTGTTAGGGTTGGGTTTTAGAGTCTAGGGTTAGCTTAAGGCTAAGCCTAGGAGTTAAGTCTAGGTTTACACCCCTCCCGTTGCAGTGGATCGGCTCCTGCTGGAGATTCCAGATACAGGACCACTGATTCTACTCTTCCAGATGGGTCATGGATAACCCAACTGCCTATTCTAGCTTTATATGGCTCTATTTTCTCACCTACAGTTGTAGTAGAACGGCTCCTGCTGGAGATTACAGTTGCAGGAGCCTTGATTTTCCCCTTCCAAATGAGTCACGCTCCTTCTGTTTTTCTGTCCTACAGTACAGAAATAAAAGTATAAATTAATCTATCAATCTAAATCTTCCTATTTAATCTCACCTACAGCTGTAGTGAAGCAACTCCTGCTGGAGATTCCAGGTGCAGGAGCATTGCTTCCCGTTTTCCATGTGGGTAGCGGCTAACCCAGTGAATTGCCACTTCTTCATGTACTGTTTTCTCCACTGCAGTTGCTGTGGAGCGGCCCCTGCTGGACATTCCAGGTACAGGCCCAGTCATTTAATTATGTTTCCTTCCTATTTTTTCCTCTCCACTACAGTTGCCGTGGAGATTGATATATATGATTTAATGATTTATTTAAAAAACTATTCTCATTAAAATAATTATATCTATTTTTCTAAGTCTTTAGATTTTTTCTCTCTCCACTACAGTTGCCGTGGAGATTATTTGTGTCTAATTTAATGATTCCTATTTTTTCTCTCTCCACTACAGTTGCCGTGGAGATTATTTTGTGTAATTTAATAATTCCTATTTTTTCTCTCTCCACTACAGTTGCCGTGGAGATTATTTTGTATAATTTTAATGGTTTATTTAAACATAATTATATTTATTTTTAATGTTTCTGACTGTTTTCACTAACAGTTACAGCGGAGCGGCTCCTGTTGGGGATTCGAAAAATGTTTACCACATAGAGCATAATTCTAATTATACCAGAGGGACAGAGACCAATAGCGAGAGTTAACTGCACCCAATGGATGACTACTGGTGGCACTGGCAGGGTGCACGGGCCTACCTCGTGTTTGAACCACGAGTGGCACTGGCGAGTTGCACGGGCCTACCTCATACACGTCCCTGGTGGGTGAATTACGGGTGGCACTGGCGGGGTGCATCGGCCTACCTCGTGTACGTCCCTAGTGAGTGAAACACGGGTGACACTTGCGTTGCATGGGTCTACCTCGTACATGACCTTGGTGGGTGAATTACGGGTGACACTAGCGGGGTGCCCGGGCCCACCTCGTACATGTCCCTGGTGGGTTTACGGGTGGCCCTGGCGGGTGCACGGGCCTACCTCGTATACATCCCTGGTGCGTGAATTACGGGTGGCACTGGCGGGGTGCATCGGCCTACCTCGTGTACGTCCCTAGTGAGTGAAACACGGGTGACACTTGCGTTGCATAGGTCTACCTCGTACATGACCTTGGTGGGTGAATTACGGGTGACACTAGCGGGGTGCCCGGGCCCACCTCGTACATGTCCCTGATGGGTTTACGGGTGGCCCTGGCGGGTGCACGGGCCTACCTCGTACACGTCCCTGGTAAGTGAATTATGGGTGGCACTGGCGGGGTATACGATGCCCTCAATAAGTCAAGGGTCATCGTTATGCACGGGCCTACCTCGTAGACGTCCCCAGTGGGTGACTACGGATGGCACTGGCTGAGTTGGGTTTAAAGTTCAGGGTTATAAACCCTGAGTATCCGATGCCCTCGAAGAAAATCAAGGGTCATCGTTGTGCACGGGCCGACCTCTTACAAACCATCAGGCTCAGAAATCATCTCATCAGGTCTCATGTCCACAACGGTGCTAAATCACACTCAGTAATTGGGTTTTGGGGTGTAGTATAAATTAAATTAATTTTATTACCTGAAATATGTTATGACTAAAGAAGTAAATGAAGAAATTTTAGGACACATCATCAGTAGTGTACCTCAGAGTCATCAGGTGTTTCAGCCTTTAAACACTATACACCTTCATCCGAGGCGGCCAGCCATAGGGTGATCATGCCCAGGCTTGTGTCCCATGTCCAATTAAATTATTCTATTTATTAATTATTAACCTCTAGGTTATGGTTAGGGTAATAAAAATTAGGGTTAATTGGTTATAGTTAGGGTAATAAAAATTAGGGTTAATTAGTTATAGTTAGGGTAATAAAAATTAGGGTTAATTGGTTATATTTAGGGTAATAAAATTAGGGTTAATTGGTTATGGTTAGGGTGAGGTTAAGGTTAGGGTTAAGATTTAGGTTTATGGTTAGTCTAAAGTTAAAATTTGGGTTAAAGATTAGGTTTAAGGCTAGTCTACGGTTAAGGTTAGGTGTTAGGGTTGGGTTTTAGAGTCTAGGGTTAGCTTAAGGCTAAGCCTAGGAGTTAAGTCTAGGT
>NW_023618300.1:0-7438 GCF_015220715.1 Pygocentrus nattereri
CACCCTTTGCAGCTATAGCAGCTTAAACTCTTCTGGGAAGGCTTTCCACTTTCCACAAGGTTTATGAGTGTGTTTTTTGCCCATTCTTCAAGAAGGGCATTTGTGAGGTCAGACACTGATGTTGGACGAGAAGGCCTGACTCACAGTTTCCACTCTAATTCATCCCATAAGGTGTTCTATTGGGTTGAGGTCAGGCCAGTCAAGTTCTTCCACACCAAACTTGCTCATCCATGTCTTTATGGACTTTGCTTTGTGCACTGGTGCACAGTCTTGTTAGAAAAGGAAGGGGCCAGCCCCAAACTGTTCCCACAAAGTTGGGAGGATGAAATTGTCCAAAATCTCTTAGTCTATTGAAACATTAAGAGTTCCTTTCACTGGAACTAAGGGGCCAAACCCAACTCCTCAAAAACAAACCCACACCATAATCCTCCCTCCACCAAACTTTACACTTGGCACAATGCACTCAGACAGGTACCGTTCTCCTGGCCACCGCCAAACCCAGACTCGTCCATCAGATTGCCAGATGGAGAAGCGTGCTTTGTCACTCCAGAGAACATGACACCACTCCACATGAGTCCAGTGACAGAATTTTACATCACTAACGCTTTGCATTGCACTTGCACTAATGTAAGGCTTGGAAGCAGCTGCTCAGCCATGGAAACCCATTTCATGAAGCTCTCTATGCTGTTCTTAAAATAATCTGAAGGCCACATGAAGTCTGGAGGTCTGTAGTGATTGGCTCTGCAGAAAGTTGGCAACGTCTGCGCACTATACGCCTCAGCATTTGTTGACTCCATTTTGTGTAGCCTACCTCTTTGTGGCCGAGTTGCTGTCATTCCCAATTACTTCCACTTTGTTATAATACCACTGACAGTTCCCTGTTGAATATTTAGTAGTGAGGAAATTTCACGACTGGACTGGACTGCACACGTGGCAGCCTATTACAGTACCATGCTGCAATTCACCAAGTTCATGAGAGAGTCCCGTTCTTTCACAAATGTTGGTAGAAGCAGTCTGCATGCCTATGTGCTTGGTTTTATACACCTGTGGCCATGGAAGTGATTAAAACATTCTGAATTCAATTATTTGGATGGGTGAGTGAATAATTTTGCCAATATAGTGTAGGTGCTGGACCTTCATTTGTGGGGAAAAGTGTGGGTTACTTGTTTTAAAAAAACCATCCATCTTGTGAATAACAACAGTAGCTGCAGCAGCAATCCAGCATGAACATGTTTCTTTATTCTTAATATCTTTCAGACAAGACAAACAAAGAGCAGAGTTCCTCCAGCTAACTTCAATGCTTTCAAATATCCATTCTTACAGTCTTAGTGTGTAAGAGATCTTCGTCCTTTAAGCATTCTGCGCAGGATCACCTCAATGCCACTTTGTGTGCTGATCCTTTTGATCCAACCATGTGTCCTCTTACGCTTGATATTCTTTGGCTGATATTCAGTGCCTCTTTTGCCAGTGCGCACCTGCTGATATTGCCAGGATGGTAAGGGAGAAATCCTAACACCTGTTGTTTTGGAAGCTGTTGTTCTTTGCCCTGAAAATAAGGCCCAGGAGCTGAAAGGGTGCTGTTGACTGCAAGGAGAAGATGCCGCATCAGTCCTGGAAATCAGAAATAACAATTAATAATACATTATAATTAATATTTCTCAGTCTCTCACAAGGGCACTAATTATTTCCTTATATAATATGTTTATGAAATTTATTTGTATAACAACATTAAAACTTCAAAGAAATACATTTGACATGGAAAACAATACATTTCTTCTAAATTAAATATGATGTGATTTTTTTGGCTTATAGCAATAAAATGCTTAGATTATCTAATTATTTTTAACCATAAAAACTTAACCATTAAAAAAAAACATTCCCGGGGGAAAAAATGTTACATATAATAATTATAAATTACCTTTAATAAAAAACAAGGCTGAGGCAATTTTCCTTTAAACACAATTTTTATTTGAAAAAAATGTCAGCAAAATGTACTAGTGCCTTACATATCAACATTTTTATGACATTGCAGGGTTTGTTCATAATTCTACATCAAATGTAGACCTATCACAATTCTGAAAAAAATGTACACAATTACCAATTTGCCTTTTTTTGTTTGTTTTATATGTAGCTATTAAAAGTACAAGTCTAAAACAGCCAAATTGGCTGATTAGTTATCTTGCATCTTACTCATTTATCTTGCATCTTACCCATTTAGTTGCATTACCAACAGCTGACAAAAAAAAAACTATTGGGGTAGTTCATGATTCTCTCTCCACTGTTTACTTTATATGAAAATAAATGCCGAGAAACACAATTTTTTTTTGCTTTACATCCGTCTATCTAGAAGTGGGCATTAGAGGCTCCTATGTCATTACGGGACTTGCTATTCTGTCCTGGAAGAGCAGTCAAATAGCCAAATTTTTAGTTTAATGGATTTATTAACAACAGCAGTATTACAAATTATTAGTCAGTTTGGAATAATTGGAAAATACATAGCAACAAAATGAGAAGTGTTTAGTCAATAACCAAAACAAACCAAGTTCACCCAGGTAAGCTATAGTATTCAAGAAGGTGGGGTGTAGCCAGGTGGAAACGCTCAGACACTTGAAAATAAATTTGTCATATTTTGCACTGCAATACCTTTACAAAGTTCAGACCAATGTCTTTATGCTTACATACCAACAGTAACATTACACAGTGACTCCTCATTATAGAATGCTGTAAATTACACTGTCATATTTTTTACACAATCACCTGATAGCAATTATGTGAGCTGTTTTATTAAAGAAGATTGCAATCATTTTTCATAGTTGTTAGCGTTTACAATCATATGTTTACACTAAAATAAACAGAATGTGAATTGGGTGCGTTTTCATCCAAAGAAGAAAGTACTTGTATATAAAATGGAAAACACATTCATTGAGACCATGCATCTTAAAAAAACAGCAAAACTACTACTACTATCACTCCAGCTTTCACTACCACATTATCTCAACCAATCATTGCAATTATATGTTTGAACAGTCACCTCAAGCCATATAGAGCAGCAGGAATATTTTCTTAACCTTATGACAGTCTCACACTTGTCTAGACTGTAAGAACTGACAAGGTAAACCTCTTAAAGTGTAACCTCTAATAAATTTCATAATATATAGGTGTTACAAAAAAAGAAAGGGGCATTTTTCCTCCTTCGAGCCATGTCATTTATTCTATATCTTGTCACTTAGTCTGGCAATACATCATTTTCATGGGTAAGTTAAGGAAAACTTAAATTATGCTTTTACAAATTATATTTCAGCTAAAATTATTCTTTTTTTAGATTCTATTCATATATGTTAATGTGGAAACCAATACATTCAAGCATCGCAAATGCTTGATGTAAATTCACCTTATATCTGACAACATTTTAAACAGAAATTCACTGTCTGTGCAGAGACTTGCCTGTAATTCTTACTAAAAAAACTAAAACGTCATTGACCAAAAATGACACTTAATGAATGATTCACAAAGCAAATTTAAAAGTTTAAATATTAAACATATGTAGCTAAAAGGCACGAGTGCCAGCAGTAAAGGACCTAGAAAGTAGCATTACTGTGCAACTAGGACCTAAGCCTAGCTAGCAATAATGCTAAGCATGTAAATTAGGAACATTGTATTTTGATACATTGTATTTTGTAATAATACTGTACTAACACTAATTAACAATAAACTATCCTAATACTATTATATATGTCACCTATACCCCGCTTCAACAATAAACAAATGTATATTATTTAAATATAAACTTTTACTTTGCATTATTAGCAACTACATAAAGTAGGCTACCCCACGGGGCTAGAGAACGTGCTAGGATTGCGATGCATAGCTTTGTAGCTAATAACTACTTTTTGCTGCAGTCATCCATGATGTGACTGACGATTAATGTTAAACGCACTATTAGGCAAATCTCAGTAGTAAGTTTACGAGTGAACACTGACGTTTAATATAATTAACCTAGACACTACGCCAACCAGTGCACAACATTGCCCCAGCAAAAGGTCATGTAGATTACCTTGAAATGAAAATAAGATGACTACAAATTAGACTTACCGACACAAAATTCTCGCTCCTAAACATGCTGAGCGTATGATGTTCATTTTCCTTTAAAAAGGCTTGTCCGCGTCTATCAGACCGAAAACCTCAGCCAAAGATGAAGTCTACCCGAACAACGAAGCACGACCCCGTAACAGTACTGAATTCCGGTTGCTTTTTGGCCATGCATTTCAAAATAAAAGTAACTCAACGTAATTATATTGTGTTTTATGCCAGAAATGTAAACAACTGTACATCGAAGAAACAACAGCAGATTGGAAGACTGGTTGGTTGAGCACTTTTGAAGCATCATATTTAGGGACTTTTCATGCATTCACTTCTGATGTTTCACCAAAGCATTTAACTTTAATTTAGCATTATGACAAATACGCTGCATGCACAAAACATAGATACAACGTAATTTTTACTCATTATATTTAAACTGGACCCATCATCCCGCTGTTTCCAATATGGCCCAGGCAAGGCCAGAGGTCAATCGTGTCCAATTCTGATCGGCTGCTTGTGTAGTGCAAATGGTGTAGTGGATTATGAAAGGCAAATCCTGCCAAAAAACAATAAAACGTAACCTTTTTTTTGCCATTTCTTTTTCCAAACATCTGAGCAAATATCCTGCCAAAATTGAAAATGAAATGAAATACCTTCATTTGCAATTTAATTTTTCACCTGAGCGCGAGCCGTTTGTGACAAAAATAAAAATAAATTGAAAGAGCTATTTGTCATTTATTCTGTTTTTTCACGGTCAAATCTAAAATGAAAATGGTAACAGACAAAAGAAAACACAAACTTCACTTTGGCTTTGGCTTTTCTTTATGAAACACAGAATACGTGTCAAAACTAAAATCAAAATGCAAAGTTTACTTTCTTATTTCTTTTCATAGCGATCGGCTGCAAATCTGAGAAAATGAAAATGAAAATGCAAAATGGATAAATCAACAGCAAAGTGACAGTCTGTGATTCCGTTTTCTGCGGTGACATGCATTAACTGTCAGAATGAAAAGGCAAATGAAAAAGAACATCAGCGCCACCTGCTGGAGATTTACTTTTCATTTTCCAGTTTTCATTTTCTTTTTCTAACTGATCAACATGCAAATATACATTAATTAGCACTAGGCAGGGCTACAAGGTACATTTAAGGACATATGTGTAAACATGCATATATCATTCAGCATTAATTGTGCCTTCACAGATGTGTGTACATGTCACCCAAGCCATGTGCACTAATGTACCCCTATACCATCATGAATACTAGCTTTTGAACTGTGCACTTGATTACAAGCTCAGAGGTCTTTAGAATGGAGGACCTCAGTCCATTTTAAATAAGCTCAAACCCAAAGAAGGTGACAGCATTTCTGGATCCTGTTTAAATATTTGTTCTTTTTTGTTCTTTCCTATATTATATTAAGAAATTTTATTATTGGATTGTTACACTTATTTGATCGTATAGTCTAAGTTTCAGCCTCTGTGTCTGTCTGTCTGCCCTGCGATGGACTGGCAACCCATCCAGGGTGTATCCTGCCTTCTGCCCGAAGACTGCTGGGATAGGCTTCAGCACCCCCACGTGACCCTGACGGAGAAGCGGCTTAGAAAATGTATGGATGGATGTATATATATATATATATATATATATATATATATATATACATATACATATAATATATAATAATAATAATAATAATAATAATAATAATACACACACATTTTCTAAATCACTGCCACTGAAGTAGACGCAGCAGTTTTGAACTGCAAGTACAGCACTGTTGATCAGTCACCGTATCTCTTCTGGTACAAACAACAGAGTAAAGCGTCTCCTCAGTTTGTTCTGATGAATTTAACCTTTGGACAAGGACACACTGGACTGGAGTTTAAAGGCAGATTTAGTGAATATTTAGATTCAAATTGAAGTTTAGTTCCACTGACAATCCAGAACCTGCACATTTCTGACTCTGCTGTGTATCACTGTGCTTTAATGTCCACTGTGACAATAACACGTTCACCTCTCATACAATAATATCATACAAATGTCAGACAGCCTGTTGGTTGCAGAAGTTTTTTCTTGTTTGAAAGAACAATTTTCTTTATTATATTTTTCAGTTTCAGAACAACACATTATACTACAGCTATTTGAACAAAACTGTCTCACAGTTTTTTATTACAGGATACTTTATGTAAAAACAAACCATAAAACCATATAGTAATAATTTATAGTTGTCTTTTTAAGAACACAGTCTATATGCACTAAAAGCTGCGTTCGTGGAGATGCATCATTCTGTCATGTTAATACGGCAGGTTCCTGAAAAAATCTGGAATTCTTCTCTATTGTGCCACTGGTTCAGTTTATAGACACGGATGCTGCTGAGTGAAGATCTGTGCTGTTATACTGCAACACAAGCACTTCCTGACTTACTTCCTCCACTGAGTTCAGCACATAAATCACCACTATTACACAGACAGACCTCACACAGCTCTGTTCCAAAATGCCTCAACTATACAGCTTACTGCACATGAGGAGATTCATACCACTGATTATCACTGTAGCATCAGGTAAACAACTGTGTTAATTACATTTGTTTATGTTTGCTACACATAAATTTACACAGCCACACACAGAAGCAACAGCGCACCTCAGGTTTTATGCAGAATGCAACACTTAATTTAAAACTGTCCAACAATTTATAAAAACCCACTTTTGTCTCTGTATGACGGACACAGAGTTCATACGATCTGATGTTTGAACCAGTTACACACTGCAGTGCCCAGTCGAAAACATATTTAACATTTCTGTTTTTCTGATGAAGTCTGGGTTTGATTTTATTCAGAGATCTCGTTAGAGCAAAATGTATGAATAACCATACACAACACACAAGACCAGTACTGCACACTGACAGTGTTGGGCAACTTTTAAAAGGTAGTGATGGCAGATACTTTCCAAAACATGAATTCAGTAATATATTCCATTACAATATACATAAAAAGCTAAGATATTCAGAATACATTTTGAATGCATTTAGAATCATATTGATATTGTGCACGGGAAAAACATTGTACATTTTTTTTACCAGTTCACACTGTTCCTCGCTGTGACTTGTTAGCTTTCCTTCCTGTAATCCTCATTAAAAAAAATATAATTTAAATGAAATTTTTTTTTCTTATTACCTGGTTCAGTATACTACTCCCATAATCCCCTGCGAAGAAGTCTGATGCTAAGCTTATCACTTGCAAACATTTCCACATTTCCAGCTGTATGTCAGTGGAACTGACCATGGACTCTGGGTCAGCTGTGTCCATCCTTCCAAATCACACATGTAAAGAGTACTTTTAGAACTGTTCCACCCAATTGGATCCC
>NW_023618301.1:0-6663 GCF_015220715.1 Pygocentrus nattereri
AGATCAAGTTAGAGCTTCACGAAACAGACTTAAGGATGAGTGTTCGGAACATGACTTGAGTAACATGATGGATGATATTGAAGGGCTAGAGACAAAATTGAAAGAGCTGTACGAAAATATGCTAACTCAACTAGCACCTTCACCTGAGGTTAGAAGAAAGATGGATTCCTGCATAGCAGTGACAGCAGATTTGATGAAGCTAATGAAAATACGAATGAGTGAAGTGGGGCTAGAGGTCTTTGATGCTAAAGCAGAAAACACAAGGCTTCATGAAGTGCTTGACAGAGAGTATGCCCATTCAATATTTGGGACTACAATCTCTAGGTCTACAGATGGTAGTAGCCACTCTCAGTCATCAGAACAGCAAAGCATTGCAGCAAAACGAGCAGAGTGTGCCGCACAGTTGGCCGCAAAACAGGCGGAAATAAAAATGGAAGAGACCATAGCTACACAAAGGCAAGAACTAAAGAGACTAGAAAATCAAAGGGATCTTCAAGTTCTAACTGCCAAGCTTAAAGCATACTTCGATGCTGACTCAGATCAGGACTGTGATGAAAGCAGAACAGTGCAGAACAAAGTCACTAATTGTCCTCAAATACCCTATAAAGAAATTAAAAGGGAACAAACATGGAAGAATGGTGGCATTGAACAAGCAGCCCAGAACAACAATGAAGCATCTTTAGCACAAGTCCTACATGACACACTAGTTCTTACCAGACTTCCTGCACCTGAGCCTGCTGTCTTCTGTGGAGACCCACTCAAGTTCTTAGAGTGGAGCACAAGTTTCAAGACATTGATAGAACAGCGTTGCACAAGTCCAGCTGACAGGTTGTTCTACCTACAGAAATACATTAGCGTTGAGGCAAGGTCCATGTTAGAAGGCAGCTTCTACAGGAAGGATGATGAAGCCTACGATCAAGCGTGGGAGGCTTTGAACACTCGCTATGGACACTCATTTGTAATTCAGCGTGCATTTAGAGAAAAATTAAACAACTGGCCAAAGATTGGTCCTAAAGAGTCAGTCAAACTGAGACAATTTAGTAATTTCCTAACTGCCTGTAGCAATGCAATGCCTCATATCAAAGGGCTTCAGGTGTTAAATGACTGTGAAGAGAATCAAAGGATACTCCACAAAATCCCTGATTGGGTGACCTCTCGCTGGAATCGTCATGTCACAAAGCGCTTGCGGCAAAAGGAGGAATACCCCAGTTTCAAAGAGTTTGCTGAATTCATGGCACAAGAAGCTGAGATTGCCTGCAATCCTGTGACATCCTTTCATGCACTGAAGCATACTGACGAAAGGCCCGTTAGAGACACAAGGCGCCCAAAGGCTAATGCATTCATGACAAATGTGAAAGCATCAGAAAATGCAACAGCTATGAAGGCATGCATATGCTGTGGAGAAAGCCATTCTATCCACAAATGCCAGAAGTTTGACAACAAGTCCATGAAAACAAGAAAAGCTTTATCTTTGATAATAGCCTATGCTTTGGCTGTCTTAGGAAGGGACACAATGCAAAGGAATGCAAGAATAAAGGTACGTGTGGCATATGTAAGAAACATCATCCAACTCCACTTCATGAAGACCGCTCCTCTGTTCCTGCAAACACATCTTCTGCTAGAGAAGCACCAGAGAACACATCTTCACTTTCGTGCTGTCTTGCTAGATGTGACGGTGGAAGCACACCCATGATAGTCCCTGTGTGGATTTCCAGAAACACCTCTCCTGGAATAGAGACATTAGTTTACGCTTTACTAGATACCCAGAGTAGCAACACCTTTGTAGACAAGGAGGTATGTGAGAAGATGGGGGCAGATTTAGAGCCAGTTAAATTAAAGCTTACCACTATGATGGGAAGAGATGCCATTGTTCAGAGTGAGAGAGTAAGTGGACTTAAAGTTAGAGGGTTTTCCTCACCATGCTTTATTAACTTGCCTCCTGCCTACACCAGAGACTTCATCCCACTTGAACGTTCTCACATTCCAACTCCTAACACTGCCAAAAGATGGAGACATCTAAATACAATAGCCCAGGAACTGCCAGAATTGATGGACTGTGAGGTCGGTCTCCTGATTGGCTATGACTGTGCCAGAGCATTGGCTCCACGTCAAGTTATCACTGGAGGTGATGATGAGCCATACGCAATCAGGACTGACCTGGGTTGGAGCATTGAGGCTTGTGGTGAACTGCCTACAAAGTCAACAGAAGTGACGGGTCTGTGTCATCGTGTAACAGTCAAAGAGATACCATCATTGACACCAGCCACTGTTATCAGAGCACTCGAGTTGGACTTTAAAGACACAAACCCTGGTGAAAAGAGCGTATCACAAGACGATATACAGTTCATGCAATTACTGAATAACACAGTACATCAGAATGCAGATGGTCATCTGGAAATGCCCCTTCCCTTTAAGACACGTCCACAGTTGCCAGACAACAAGCATTTGGCCCTGGTTTGACTGAAGCGCCTAAAAGGAAAACTTGAGAAAAATTCCAAATTCAAGGATGACTTCCTTAAGTTTATGGAAGGTGTCTTCAAGAATGGTGAAGCAGAGAGAGCTGAATACCAACCCAAGGCAGGAAATGTGTGGTATGTACCACACCAAGGGGTCTATCACCCTAGAAAGCCAGACAAAATTAGGGTCGTGTTCGACTGCTCTGCCAAGTATGGGGGCACTGCCTTAAATGATCACTTACTAGCTGGACCTGATCTTACAAATGGGCTGACAGGAGTTCTCTGCAGATTCCGAAAGCATCCAATAGCAATCATCTGTGATGTGGAAAAAATGGTTCACAGGTTTCACGTAAACCCAGAAAACAGAGATTACTTACGGTTTCTGTGGTGGGAGAAAGGCGACACAAGTTCAGATCCAAAAGAATATCGAATGAATGTCCATCTTTTTGGAGTAGCATCCTCTCCTGGCTGTGCAAATTATGGAATGAAGTATCTTGCGTGCCAGAATGAAAAAGAGTATCCTGCAGCAGCCAACTTCATCAGAAAGAATTTCTACGTCGATGATGGGCTTCTTAGCGTAGAATCTGTTGACACAGCCATCAAGCTAGTGAGAGATGCACAAGATGTGCGTGCAAGAGGGAAACTACACCTCCACAAGTTCATCTCAAACAGCAGAGAAGTGCTGGAGTCAGTTCCTGAGAGTGAACGAGCTAGTGGAATTCAAGATGTAGACTTGAATTATGGAGAACTCCCAGTTCAAAACGTGTTGGGTGTGGCTGCCGTCAGTGGCAGTCATACAGTTTGTTAAATTCATGATTGAAGTAACAATAAATAAGTTCAAGTAAGGTAAAATAATGTATGTTTATTAAAATCTGATTGTAATATGTATCGTTAAAAAATGCACGTTTAAAGGTTCTACAAGTGTTTCCAGGGTGGAACCAATGTTTAATTTGCTGTTTGGGATAGAGCGATATTTTCAGTTACATGCTACACTCGGTAGAGGGCGACGTGTTTTCTTTTTTCTCCGTACGCTAGAGATTTGGAGAAGCGTGCGGCGAAGTTTGACTCTTGGTTAAAGAAGACATTCCGAGATGTGTTTTTGTTAACCCTTTCAAGTTAATGCGGCCAATGAGGTATGCAATTTGTATTTTAATGTGTGTGTATCGGAAATAAGATGTTTATCTGTGAAAGACTTGTCAAGTTTCTGTTAGTTACGTGGCCTCAAGGACTATACAGAATTTACTGATGTTGTTTGTAAGTCAAACCACTGATTTGTGAATATTTTATGTTGTTGAATCATATTCTTATTGTCTATTCTCTATGAGAATCCCTTACTGTATGAAAATGTATTATTTTATGTTTGTACAGTTCTCACGGCATCGTTAGTGACACCTGTGTCCGATTAAATGCCAGTAAAATTCAGGAACGCCTTGTGTCCGTTTTTCAACTTGGAGGGAGTTACAGTGAGAACTCAGTCTGCTCGACATGAGGCGAGGAGACAAGGAACTGTGCCTTCCATCCACTGAACAGCGAAGAAGATTCATCGCACTCTAGCATCAGACAGATAAGACTGTGAAACACAAGCAAACTACGCAGCGAGCAGTTTGAAGTTTACATTGATGGTCCAACAAGTGATACATTTAAAACAAGTTAAATGTTTAAGAAGTGGATCAGCTTTGTTAATTACTTTAAGGAGACACTGCAAGTGCTGAAATTAAGTAATCTGGTGCTCTGCACATTTTCTTCAAGTTCAAGGTTCTGTCTAAGATTTTGTAGGTGAAGTCATTTGGCATTTTTCTGTCATTTGGATGCTAAAGGTGTTATACAATTAAGTGCTCAGTTTCATATGGTGTTGGTTCTAGAAACAGTTCATCACATTTGTGTTATTTAAGCTGATATTCATTCGGATGTTTTCTTAAGATTTAAGGTTCTGTGAAAAATCCTTATCTTTATCCATTCTTAATGCTCTCAGACAAGTTTATCTAAGGGCAAGATTAAGCTTGTAGCTATTAATATTTTTGTTGGTTGAGCTGGTCAGTTGTTAAGCCACAAGTCTGTCAAAATATAGCTATAAATTATTTGGGTCCAAGTAAGAAGTAAACATTGCAAAATGGAGCAAATGACTGAAAATGAAACTAAGAATGGAGACTCGTGAAAAGGCAAACAGAAAGGAAAGGGGCAGTGATGAACACGGGGAAAATGTAAAACACTCTGAAAATAATAAGTCAAGGGAAAGAACAGAGCACAAACACACCACTGAACCCTCAAATGAAGCTACATCCAACAGAGTGGTGCAAGGCATGGACAGCATGTACTCCTCTACAGTTGTTCCAGTGTGGTTATCCACATCAAATAATCCAGAGAATGAAATTCTTGTATATGCGCTTCTTGATAACCAAAGCGATACCACATTCATCATGCAAGATAAGGCAGAAGTTCTGGAAATGAAAGGAGAACCTGTGCAGTTAAAACTCTCCACACTTTCATCCAGAAATACAATCATCCCAAGTCAGAGGTTAGTTGGACTGCAGGTGAGAGGTTTCTATTCGTCAAAGAAGATCTCTCTCCCTGTAACCTATTCAAGAGAGTTCATTCCCGCTAATCTAAGTCATATTCCGACACCAAAAACTGCAAGAGCATGGCGACACTTAGAGAATCTTGCGGAGGAGATCGTGCCATTGATTGAGTGTGATGTAGGACTGCTCATAGGTTACAACTGCCCACAGGCGTTGTTACCCCGAGAAGTTGTACCAGGTAAAGACAATGAGCCATTTGCTCAAAAAACAGATCTTGGATGGAGCATAGTCGGTTGTGTTAGCCCATGTGTCGACTATGGTGATGCCATTGGGAGCAGTCACAAGATCATCACGAAGTTCGTGAAACCTCAACTCCAAACATCTAAGAACCTCACAACCGAAGTGAAATACATATACCGAACTCAGGTCAAAGAGTTCATTTCTCCACCAGATGTGTTGAAACTGCTGGAGTCTGACTTCAGTGAGAGAAGAGTTGAAGACGCAAAGTTATCTCAGGAAGATTTGCGTTTCATAACCATAATGGAAGAAGGAATCAAAATTAAAGCGAATGGCCACTGTGAAATGCCACTCCCCTTCAAAACGGATCGACCAAACCTCCCAGATAATAAGGTGTGTGCAGTTCACAGGCTCAGATGCTTGAAACGGAGATTTGAAAGAGATAAGCAATACCAAAAGGACTACACAATCTTTATGAATGAAATCATAACAAATGGGGATGCAGAAAAGGTCCCAGAAGAAGAAATCAACAGCAGTCCTGCGTGGTACATTCCACATCACGGAGTGTACCACCCATACAAGCCAGGAAAAATACGGGTCGTGTTCGACTGCTCGGCAAGGTTTGATGGTGTGTCATTAAATGACTATCTGCTCACGGGACCAGAATTAACAAACAGCCTGATAGGTGTTCTCTGCCGCTTTCGTAAGGGACAAGTCGCCATAATGTGCGATATCGAGCGCATGTTCCATCAATTTCACGTCAAACCAGAGGACCAGGACTACTTGAGATTTCTCTGGTGGGATGGTGGAAATTTCCAGGCCCAACCATCAGTCTATTGCATGCGAGTACATCTATTTGGAGCTGCGTCGTCGCCTGGTTGTGCAAACTTTGGGTTGAAGCATGTCGCTGCCCAAGGGCAAGGTCATTACAGTGAAACAACTATTCAGTTCATCGAACGAAATTTTTATGTTGATGATGGACTGACAAGTGTTGCAACCAAAGACGAAGCTATAAGGTTGGTGAAAGAAGCAAGGGAACTCTGCAGTGCTGGCAAACTGAGAATTCACAAGTTTGTTTCCAACAACCATGATGTCCTTGCATCCATTCCGGAGGAGGAATGTGCAGATTCAGTAAGAAACCGCGACATGGCGCTTGGAGGGTCACAAATTGAGAGAGCTTTGGGAATCAAATGGTGTGTTGTTTCAGACCAGTTCCACCTCAGAGTGATTGTGGATGAACGCCCACTCTCTAGAAGAGGAGTTTTATCAACTGTGGCATCCATCTTTGACCCTCTTGGGTTTGTGGCACCATTTATTCTGGTCGGGAAGCAAATACTCCAAGAGATGTGTCGAGACAAGATTGGATGGGACGAGCCATTGTCAGAAAATCTCAAACCACGGTGGGAGTCTTGGCTGTTGGATCTTAAGAATCTGACTGACATTAAGATTCAAAG
>NW_023618302.1:0-2369 GCF_015220715.1 Pygocentrus nattereri
AAGAAGAAACATTGAAAAGGCCGTAATTAATTTTATTTAGTGTATTTTTTTCTGTGTTTTTTATATTTAGTAGATTGTGTTGGTGCCGAGCTTTACTAGCTTTAAAATGCATTTTTTTTATCATAGTGATATTTTACTTATTTGATTATTTTTTATTATTATTATGATTTTTTAGTGTTTTTATATCTTTTGGTATCTACAGAAAAGTTGGAAAATGTTAAGACATCTGAATAAACATTATGGTCTTTTGAGGAAAATATTCTTGTCTTTTATTAATTGTGAGTAAACCAAATCAAACATTGTTTTAAATGTATCAAAAGTGAAAAATCTATCCATATCAAATGTAACTTTTGTTTGTGAATATGTTGCCCTACATTTAGTAAGTTTTGTGATTAAAGAAAATACATTGATTAAGCAAGAAATTGTAGTTTGTACTGACTCAGGAAATTAACTTGAGAAAAATTTATAAAATTGCATGTAACAAAATTAGAGTAATTTAATTAGTTTACTTAAAAGTAAAAACTATTCTTGAATGTAATAGTAAATATAATTTTTCCTAAATTAAAAAAATAAGTTGAAACAAAGTTAATAAATGATGTGTGGTCTTTATAATGAGTAATATTTTAGTTGATATTAAATTAAAATATAGGATTTTGACTGAATCATAAATATAATTGGAGAAAAATTAATAAATTTAAATGTAACAAATTAGAGTATTTTTTTAAGTTGGTACAAAGTATCATTTTTTTCAGTGTATGAAAAGGTACAAACACAAACTTTTCACCTGGAAAAACTGATTTAAGGTTCACAACCCGACCTTAAAACCACTGTATAACCTTTGAGAGAACATTTCCATTGTGCATTGCTTTCTAATAAGTAGACTCAGGTATAAGTTGTAGCGCGGGCAGCCTACCTGTCTGAATTAAATATCTTTTTAAAGTTGACAATATTAACATTTAAATTACTTGATTTAGGTAGAAAATTTCCTTATTAATAATTCACATTTGGTAATAATTACATGATTATTAACATGTAATTACACTATAATTAACATGTAATTGCATATGTGCTTACTGAATCCCATGGATACATAATGAATTCGCTAATTTTTCATTTGCAATCTGTATTCACAGGTTTCTGTATAGGAGCGTGCACTTTATATTTGCTTTTATGTCCAAAAATGTAACAGAAGACATAATATTTTAATTGTGTGGAAACGATGAACAGATTTAGTTATGTACAAATACCAACGTTTTTTTTCTTTGCAGTGTGCCCCCCCAGTAAAATCTTACCTGGCCACCTCATTCTGAAAGTTCTAGCTAGGCCGCTGTGTGGAAAATAACTGACAGAAACTCTTAACTGAAGCTTCTACTTTCTAAAAAGGCATTTGAACCTCTTTGCTTTTTAGGTGACATGATGTGATAGAAGGGCATCGGAATAAAAAGACAGCAGAAGTGGTGCTAGATGTCTCCTCTCTCTCTCTCTCTCTCTCTCTCTCACTGATTATTTCAACAGATAATCTCTCTATTTGTCTCTCTTTCCTGTTCTTGGTTACTTTAGATAAACGATTGCTGGGAAACCTGTCCATGCTTCTCATGTTTAGCATACTTTACACTGTGTACATTAACTCTTTGGCTTGAGTTGATGTTTATCAATCATAAACACTCCACTAAATATTCATTAATTCCTTGAACACCCCTCCACAGCTAAGCATGGCTCCAGTTCCACAGAACTTCAAATGAATTTCTCAGTAAATGTGATGACTAATAACCACACAGTAGTTTAGCACAGTAGTTAGCACAGATGCTAACATTTGAAATGCCCCAGAACCTGTGTAACATGTTTGAAGCCTTTGAACGTTTTTCCTCTGCCCAAAAGATGGTCTGCCTGTGGGGGGACGCTGGAGTTTCTTCCCAAATGATGGAGAATCATCTCTGCAGGGAATTCATTTCAAAGATAAACAGTCACAAGCAGAATTCTCTGTTGCCAGTTGCTGTTCTTCGCAGAAGAACCTTACAGATCTCCAGACTTGTATAATTCTGGAGGCAAGCTGTTCTTCTAGGTGCAGAGAGTAGGATTGTTCATACCTGAATGTGACCTGTTGTTTTTTTTTTTTTAGATATTCCCAGTTGGATTGTTCAGTTCTGGATGTGGGCTGTTTTTTCTACATATTTAGGTTTGGATTGTTGCTCTCTGAATCGGAACTGTTCTTCTAGATGTTTAGATTTGGTTTGTTCAGCTGTGGATTTAAGTTTTTCTTACATATCTTAAGAATTGGATTGTTCAGCTCTGGTTTCTGGGCTGTTGTAGATCTTTAAATTTGGACGGCTCAGCTCTGGATGTGAGCTGTTCTTCTAGATCTTGATATT
>NW_023618303.1:0-2019 GCF_015220715.1 Pygocentrus nattereri
CACACATGAACAGCTGTGGACGAGTTGCCTTAAGTGATTAGGCAGGTGAAATCTTGAGTCATGTGAAATGAGAAGCCAACTTTCCCAAGGTGTTTGATTAAGCTTCTCAGAAAGCACAGATGTACTTTCAACATCCACTCGACTGAACTCAAGATAAGCAAGAGCAGCAGTTCTGGATTACCCTTGAACAAGGCATGTCATCAGCAGCTTCAGCGTATTTGCGCCAGTGGTGTAGTGGTATCATGCAAGGTTCCCATTCTTGTGACCTGGGTTCGATTCCCGGCTGGCGCATATGTCCCTTGCTTTGGGTGTTGCCAGCTTTAATTAGCATGACAATGTTTGAGATTTGGGGTATGTTATAGACCCTACTTATTAAGTGCCTTCATATTGGCTGACAATGCATTCTGTTGTGCTTACAACAAAACCTTCTTAACCGTTGACACATTATGCCATGGTACCCAGTGTTTGTCCTGGAACTCCACTCCACCATAACTCATTTGATCCAAGATCGAAATATCTTCTGGGGCAGCTGAAAACAGGAGCTAGAAGAGCTTGATCTGAACACTTGCACTTGATTGATAACACTTTCCATCATCATGTTGACAGTTGGAAAATTTTGATTCCTGTCAGGGTGAAAACTATGCATCTGTAGGCCCAGTGGCCTAATGGATAAGGCATCAGCCTTCGGAGCTGAGGATTGTGGGTTCGAGTCCCATCTGGGTCAGTTTATGCATGGGAAAACTTTGTCCATGTTATAGTTGACTGAATTCTACCATGTTAAAAAAGTATTTGCAACCTCATATGCTAAGAGGCTTGTACGATCCTGAGCTTGCCCTCCAAGAAAGCAATAGCACCCAAAAAGAGCAGTTGAAGAGTTTCCTTGGGTGATCAGGAAGGTGCAATCTTGCTTGTTTGGAATATAAACCTACAGCCACACAAAACTGCTTGCAAGCAGGTCAAAAATTCCTCCACAGAACAGCACACATGAACAGCTGTGGACGAGTTGCCTTAAGTGATTAGGCAGGTGAAATCTTGAGTCATGTGAAATGAGAAGCCAACTTTCCCAAGGTGTTTGATTAAGCTTCTCAGAAAGCACAGATGTACTTTCAACATCCACTCGACTGAACTCAAGATAAGCAAGAGCAGCAGTTCTGGATTACCCTTGAACAAGGCATGTCATCAGCAGCTTCAGCGTATTTGCGCCAGTGGTGTAGTGGTATCATGCAAGGTTCCCATTCTTGTGACCTGGGTTCGATTCCCGGCTGGCGCATATGTCCCTTGCTTTTGGGTGTTGCCAGCTTTAATTAGCATGACAATGTTTGAGATTTGGGGTATGTTATAGACCCTATTTATTAAGTGCCTTCATATTGGCTGACAATGCATTCTGTTGTGCTTACAACAAAACCTTCTTAACCGTTGACACATTATGCCATGGTACCCAGTGTTTGTCCTGGAACTCCACTCCACCATAACTCATTTGATCCAAGATCGAAATATCTTCTGGGGCAGCTGAAAACAGGAGCTAGAAGAGCTTGATCTGAACACTTGCACTTGATTGATAACACTTTCCATCATCATGTTGACAGTTGGAAAATTTTGATTCCTGTCAGGGTGAAAACTATGCATCTGTAGGCCCAGTGGCCTAATGGATAAGGCATCAGCCTTCGGAGCTGAGGATTGTGGGTTCGAGTCCCATCTGGGTCAGTTTATGCATGGGAAAACTTTGTCCATGTTATAGTTGACTGAATTCTACCATGTTAAAAAAGTATTTGCAACCTCATATGCTAAGAGGCTTGTACGATCCTGAGCTTGCCCTCCAAGAAAGCAATAGCACCCAAAAAGAGCAGTTGAAGAGTTTCCTTGGGTGATCAGGAAGGTGCAATCTTGCTTGTTTGGAATATAAACCTACAGCCACACAAAACTGCTTGCAAGCAGGTCAAAAATTCCTCCACAGAACAGCACACATGAACAGCTGTGGACGAGTTGCCTTAAGTGATTAGGCAGGTGAAATCTTGAGTC
>NW_023618304.1:0-2017 GCF_015220715.1 Pygocentrus nattereri
TAAACTCTACTTTTAATTATGATGGAGACTTAAGATTTAATAGAAATGCACCATCAGTTTTGTTTCATGCAGTGGAACTCTAATCTCTAGCAAAAGCATGTAACACACAGTCTACAAACTAAGCAGCTCTAACTGCTAAACAGCTCAAGATGATCCAAAAGAACTCCACTTCCAAAGTAGGTCAGCTAAAAAAACAAAGTAGAGAGATTTTGTTTTTGGTCCAGACCGCATGGCTTTCTTACTGGAGAGATAAAAAAGCAGGTTCACATCTGGCGAGACGCGTATCAACATCTGCTCGTGGAGCTTTTTTACGAGCGCGAGTCTGTTAGTGCTAGAAAAATATGCCGACTGCACAACCTGCTCCCTACACCACACTAAAATTTAGAGCAGAGATATTTCCCACCTCAGTTTGCACCATCTTTAAGGAGAAGGAAGTATGAGAGTCACAATAAGGACATTCATTATTCACATAAAATAATTAGGGTGTAATTATACACATATTTGCAGGATAAGATTTTTGAACCTGAGGTCAAACTTCAGTTTGATTCTTGGATCATTTTTATTTTTCAAAGGAGTCATATTGACCTGATAGATGTTGATTTATGGAGGATTTTATCAATAAAAACATTTAATTCCTTGATATTCCATTTATTCCTTAAAAATTGTGTTTGGGAGCCTCACAAATGTCATTTTTTGAAAGTTTCAGAAATTGGCCAAAATGCAGTTTCCTTAGAATTGAATCCACATTGTCTCAGAACAAACAACAGTGATTAGAGCTAAGGTTGGGGGGCAGGGGGAGGGGGGCTGGTCTTGGGGGTCCATATTGTCATCATTTTAAAACATCTTTAAAACATCATCACAATACAGCAGCAGCAAAAAACATTGTATTTATACAAGCACAGCCAAGGTTGGCCAGTGCCACCCTCGAGTGTAACATGGCCTCCCTTATGGCCACCCCATGGAAAGTAAGACTGCCACAATCGATAAAGCATCAATTACACTCTCAGATATAGTTACCAGTTAAATTTCACATTGATTATAAAATTCTATTACTGACTTATAAAACTCTAAACGGACTCGCCCCTCAGTACCTGAGTGAACTTCTCTCCTACTATGAACCATCACGCCTACTTAGATCACAAGGTGCTGACTCACTACTGGTACCTAGAATTAATAAAGTTACTTCAGAGCTAAAGAGGTGTGCAATGGCAATATTTATCATCAGGGAGGATGAGGATCCTCTCCAGCCAGCACATGATGTTTGGATTGGAATTGAAGATGTTGAAGTCGTTAATGAGTTGCCGTCAGTTGCTTAAATACACTTTTGTTGCACTGCAGAAAATCTTCATGGAGATAGAACCAAAGAAAATGACACGCAAAATGTGCAGTCTTAGTGCCAAGCTTTAAATATTGGATTTATGAAAGAAAGACATTTGGATACCGTATGTTTTGTTTGTTGCTTGTATTTAGATACATTTTAGGATAATGGAACATGTCATTGTTTACATAATTCTTTGTAGTAGAAGTATTGTGGCACTGAAAATGTGAATATGGTAAATTCACAATCAGCAAAAGTGCTAACCTTTGTTTATAGATTGCACTCCTAGCAATTGACCTGGTTTAACTTGGTTCAGTTTTATTATTTTTTGCCTTCACTTTGTAATGTACCATTCATATGTTCTGGTCAGTTCACCAATGGATAGCCAAGTTAACTTGATACCAATGGATAGCCAAGTTAACTTGATACCAATGGATAGCCAAGTTAACTTGATACCAATGGATAGCCAAGTTAACTTGATACCAATGGATAGCTAAGTTAACTTGATACCAATGGATAGCCAAGTTAACTTGATACCAATGGATAGCCAAGTTAACTTGAGATTTATTCTTTTTTTTTTGTTCTTAATGGCTGTTAGAATAAATCTCAAGTTTGCAAGGAGAAATGTACAGAACAGTTTCACATGTTGCACTGGTCGGTGTATATGCTTAAGGTTATAGAAATATTGCAAAAACTTAA
>NW_023618305.1:0-45000 GCF_015220715.1 Pygocentrus nattereri
AGCAATTACTAGTGACATGGCTCAGCAAATTCTAGAAATGAAAAAGAAACACCTCCTTCTACCAATTGTGTATAAGCTCACATAAAAGTTAAGTTGATAAAATATTGGTGATACAAAGGCATCTGAATATGTAAACTTCATTTAGGTTTGTGGTCATTTTCTTTTGTTACTTAACATTGTTTGTAGGAAATGTTAAGTAATTAAAGCCTGTGTTTAAATAGGATGTCTTAGAATTTTGGGTAACACTTTATTTGAAGGCTACCTACATAAGGGCTTTATGATGCATTCACACTGAATAATGTGTTTATGAAGCACTACTTGAACATTTATTAAGTGCTTATGTCGGTTCTCGCTGAAGATGTTTTATGAAATAAATGACATTGTCCTGACATAATATGAATAAACCTTGAACATATTTACAGCACTAAACATATTTAAAATGCTATACATAAGTATTTATGTCAGCATTCTTAAGACGACTGTATTAATATCAGGTGAAATATGCCTGGAAACCACCCCCTCTTCCCTCCATGGCATGGATAAGATGATTGATGCAATTATGTATAGTGTTTTAAATGTTTAGTGCTGTAAATATGTTCAAGGTTTATTCATATTATGTCAGGACAATGTCATTTATTTCATAAAACATCTTATGTCAGGTTGCGAGAACCGACATAAGCACTTAATAAATGTTCAAGTAGAGCTTCATAAACACATTATTCAGTGTGAATGCGTCATAAAGCCCTTATGTAGGTAGCCTTCAAATAAAGTGTTACCGAATTTTGGAGGATCTTGGTATTGTTAACATGATTGTTACAATGCAAGTTTCATTTATATTCACTACAGTCAGTTTGTAGTATGAGATAGTAAATATGTCCGTGCATTTAACTTTTGAGTGATAAGGTAATGGAACAACCTGCCTATTAATCACAAATATTGGAAAAAAAAAAACAACTTTGTATATTGAAGGCATTTTCTTTTTCTCAGTAAAGGTGTTTAATGTAAATTTGTTTCCACATTTTGATTTACTGCTGCCATTTGATATTAACAGTAACAATTTTCATACTAATTTACAAATATTTGTTTATTAGGTAGCATGTCAAAGAGCACATTAGAAATTGTTAAATGAAACTCACATAAAACAAGTTGAGACTAAAGTTTATTTAAGAAATTATATGTAAAGATGTGGAACTCACTTTACTTAAGGGCCAGAGAAAACATACATAAGAGCATCATGGCACTTGAATAAGGATTCATAAAAACATTATAGACTGTAAAATGGACCTCACTTTACTTAAGGGCCAGAGAAAACATACATAAGAGCGTCATGGCACTTGAATAAGGATTCATAAAAACATTATAAACTGTAAAATGGAACTCACTTTACTTAAGGGCCAGAGAAAACATACATAAGAGCGTCATGGCACTTGAATAAGGATTCATAAAAACATTATAAACTGTAAAATGGAACTCACTTTACTTAAGGGCCAGAGAAAACATACATAAGGGCGTCATGGCACTTGAATAAGGATTCATAAAAACATTATAAACTGTAAAATGGAACTCACTTTACTTAAGGGCCAGAGAAAACATACATAAGGGCGTCATGACACTTGAATAAGGATTCATAAAAACATTATAAACTGTAAAATGGAACTCACTTTACTTAAGGGCCAGAGAAAACATACATAAGAGCGTCATGGCACTTGAATAAGGATTCATAAAAATATTATAAACTGTAAAACTCACTTAGGGGCCAGAGAAAACATACATAAGAATGTCAATACAGTGTCATAGTATTTGATTAAGGATTCATGAAAATGATTTTTCATAACCCACATTATTTTGTCATTTAGCAGATTCTCTTAACCTGCACAAAATGTGCAAACATTGGAAGCAAAATCAAAACAGAATATTCTGGATTGAGACAGCAGGAATCTATATCCTAAAAGACGTCATACCTTTTAGTTAAATATAGTAAAATACATATTTATAACACAAGTCTACAGATTGAGTTAAGAGTGTGCGGTTCTTCAGTCGATGACAGAAGGAGCTGAGAGATAGTGCAGTGCAGAGTTTAGGGAGAAGTGTGTTCTACCACTGAGGGGCCAAGACACTGAAGCAGTAACCGAGAGGCAAGCTTGTATTTTATGGAAGGACATTTCAAGAAACTTGCATCCTGCACCATTGTTTACTCTTTAATGAAGAATGAGTAAAGGGTTAAAGAATTTGCACATGATGAAATAAAATTGTAGAAAGAATTTCATAGACTTACTTCCCTTTCTGTGTAGTCTGTTGTCTGTTTTCTTTGATGAACACCAGGCTTATTCGCCCAAAATCAGTGCCCAAACTCACTACTGTGCTTGTGTAGGCCTTGAAATTAACACTTTTGTTCAGTTTAACCAACTGCCTCATTTTGTAAAGCTGTATCACATCATCAGCACTGTGTCACCCTGACATACCAAACACAAAGCCCCTAAGTCAGCTGTCATAACATGCTATGTCATTTCACCTCAGAAAATGTCATGACACAACCTAATGTCACCAAAAATCTATGTCTCTTGACATAGTTGTTATGTCAACATGACATCAAAGTTGACAAAAGCAGTCTTTATGACAACTGACGACTTATGGAATAAGTGTTTATAAATGTTTATGTATGTTTGTGTCGGTTGTCATGAAGTGCTTATGTAGGTGTCATGTAGCCTTCATTACCGTGCCCTACAGTAAAGTGTTACCGGGGATTTTGTGTACCCTTTAATTAACCAGTCAAGTGAGGGGTAAGCAGGGTCACCAACAACCAGGAGTCGGACTTCTTCTCCCTCAATGGTTTTCACACCCTATAAAGTAAGAAGATGGATATTATTATTATTACTGAGATGCTGGTGCTGCTGTCACTCACTACATGCAGTCACTCAGGTTTGTGGACGGTGGAGTGGGTGAATGCCAGTGTCTCAGGGAGCCTCCGTGTCTATGTTACCTTCTGGCTCTCTCCCTTTAGTTAGGCTGTCATATTCAGACCTGCCGGAGTCATTAGTCACACTCTGATAATTTTTTACATTTTCTGTTCTTCATAAATCCAGTCTAAACTAATTCCTAAATCTTTCCTTCCTCCGAGTTACTGACTGTCCACCGGTCCGGCCCAATACTGATGGATGTCCCACCCTCAAGTCCCCCTGTCCCCCTGATTGACCAGACTGATGGAAGTTTCTGGAACGCAGCTTCTCCACTACAGATCACATCCAAATCTATATGAACTCTAATTGTTTCCACTGTTGATTATACACACCTGAATATATTAGAACTGCGTGGATGTAAAATTGACTTTTCAATGTTTAACTTATAAGTTGTCTGACCAGTGGTAGGATGGTCCCCCCTTTAGATGTGAGTCTTGGTCCTCCCGAGGTTTCTTCCTCCTCCAGCTCTGAGGGAGTTTTTCCTTGCCTCAGCGCTCACGGGGGTTCTGTATATTCTGTATATTATGTTCAGTGTTTTGTCTGATTCTCTGTGCTGTGATTCCCATTTTTGTAAAGCTGCTTTGTGACAACATCAGTTGTAAAAAGCGCTATATAAATAAATTTGATTTGATTTGATTTGATTATTTACCATAACTCTGAACAAGCTCTGAGAATACTTACATAACACATTACCTTGGGCAGGAGGTGAGCCTTCTGAAAGCGCTCAGACTGATGAAGCACAGTGGCATCATGTGCGCTCCCAGGCATTTTGCAGCTGATGTTCCAGAAGTGAGAAAATACAAAAATAAAAATAGATTTTAGAAACAAAGATGAACTGATCTGCATTTTATGGTCATAACCATGAAAAATAGAATAATGTTTTTACAATATACATACATATAGTGCACCTAATAATGTTACTATATAATATTGCTTAGTATTTATCTTAAATAGACTCTGATGTATGTTTTCTGTTATCTGCAACAACTTTGAAATACAAATGTAGAAAATAAATGTTTGTTTAAATGTAATTGAAATTATGCTGTGAAATTGACTTACCAGCCTTTGTCATCAACTACCCCTTGAAGCACGTAGGAGGGCCAGCCTTTTCTATTTACAAAATATTTGTACCCATCTGCTGAGGGAAGAACTGGAATGTGTGTTCCATCGATTAGGCCCATAATCTGAGGTATACAGGAGATTGCTTGAAATCTGCGTGCCAGCTCCAAAGCTTCTTCTTCATTTGGAACCTTTATAAGTTGTTTAATTGGCGACTGTATCATTCCTTTGCAGAACAGATACACAAATTTCTTGACGGTGCTTTTGTGGATGCCGAACTGGTTGGAGATAACGCGATACTCGGCGCAAGAGCCTAGCTTGTACAAGGCAACAGCAACATGCATTATAGCTGGTATAGGGGCTCTTACTGTTCTGCAGGGGCGATATAATCTGATATTAAGTTGCATAAAATAATTTGCACAAATTCAAAATTTGAAAATTTAGTTTCCACTCAAAATCTGTGAATTCCTTCAGTACGACTCTCTCCCACCAGTCTTTACTGCGCACCTTCATCCAGAGGGTTCGTGTCATCGGTGGTGGGATTGGCATCCAGTTCATGTGTCTCAGAATGTTGTAGGACATCACGTCTTCCTCTCGCCCCTTCTTTAAAAAGTACACGTGAACTACGTTTTCCTGAGTCTGCCATATTTTTAAAGCAACTAAAAACACAAGGACGCTAGCTGTAAACTCAGGCAACAAACTCAGGCTAGACTCACTCTGAGTGGACTCACGAGATGCTTAATGTCGTAGTCCACGCATGCTCGTAATTTTGGATAGGATTACGTGTACTGTTCAATGTTCAGTGTTTTGTCTGATTCTCTGTGCTGTGATTCCCATATTTGTAAAGCTGCTTTGTGACAACATCAGTTGTAAAAAGCGCTATATAAATAAATTTGATTTGATTTGATTTGATTTGATACTGTGCACTGTGAAAATCCCAGTAGATCAGCAGTTTCTGAAATACTCAGTCCAGCCCGTCTAACACCAACAACCATGCCACGTTCAAAGTCCCTTAAATCCCCTTTCTTCCCCGATCTGATGCTCAGTCTGCACTTCAGCAAGTTGTTTTGAGTTGCTGCCATGTGATTGGCTGATTAGCTATTTGTAACGAGGAGCGAGGAGGCGGACGCATGTGCGGAGGTAAGCAACTTTTATTGAGGGCAAATCCAAAATCAGGGTCACAACGGTCCAGAGTCAAATAGCCAACACGACCAGATCGAGTTTCTGACATTACAAACAGCTGGTTACGGCAAACAACACCAACACGACGAGAACACATGGACAGGACTGGGAGGGGCCAATCATGACAGTACCCCCCCCCCAAAGGCACGCACACTGAGGCGTGCCAACCAAAAACAGAACAAAACAGACACAAGAGACCAAAAACCGAAACAAACTACACAGGGAAAGGCACAGACACAGGAACAAGAGAACACGAAACCACGGGCACAGACTCGGGCGCAGAGGCAGAAACGGGCACAGAGGCAGAACAACTAGAGGCAGAAAGGGGCACAGACGAAGAACAACTAGAGGCAGAAACAGACACAGATGGAGAACAACCAGAGGCAGAAACAGACACCGACGGAGAACAACTAGAGGCAGAAACAGACACAGATGGAGAACGGGCAACAGGAACAGACACAGACCCAGGCACAGGAACAGACGAAACAAAACGAGGACAAAAAACGGAGGGAGGACGAGGAGGCACAAAACGACGCCGAACGAGAGACAACCGGAGACACAGGACGAGGGAAACAAGAACGCACGACAGACCACGCAAAAGACAGGGGAACAGGAACCAAGACAGACACAGGAACGGAAACGGGTACAGAAACAGAAACAGGAACAGAAACAAAAGGAGACATAGGAACGGGAACCACAACAGGAACGGGAACCGAGACAGACAAAACCAGGGACTGAACAGGGCAGAAACAAAGGAACAGAAACAGACACAGGAGGCACAGAAGGACCACGGGGAACAGAGACAGGAACGGAAGGCCCAGGGGGAACAGACACAGGCGAGGGCAGGATGGGCGGGAACAAAGGGGATGTAATGTCCACAGGGGCAGGCGGGCCTGCTACGACGTCCACGGGGGCAGGGAGGAGCGATGTTCAAGCCGGGTGGACCCAAGGCTCTTATCTGAGCTCTCGTCGCCCGGACACAAGGCGGGAAGGTCCTTCGCTTTCTTGCGGGACCGACGAGACGCTCGTGTTCCCACAGTGCCAGGGGATTCACTCTCACTGACGGGACGGCGTTGGGACGCGGGTAACTCGGGCTGCGTGGAAACAGCCGGAGTTTCGTCCCAACGGAACTGCCACAGGCCAGTGTGTCGCTTACCTGCTGCATCCATAGGCGGCTGGTCGTTCTGTAACGAGGAGCGAGGAGGCGGACGCATGTGCGGAGGTAAGCGACTTTTATTGAGGGAAAATCCAAAATCAGGGTCACAACGGTCCAGAGTCAAATAGCCAACACGAACAGATCGAGTTTCTGACATTACAAACAGCTGCTTACGGCAAACAACACCAACACGACGGGAACACATGGACAGGACTGGGAGGGGCCAATCGTGACACTATTTGTAATGAATAAGCAATTGAACCTATTAAAGTGGCTGGTGAGTGTATACAATCAGCAATAAAACAATTATTGCTCCCGTGACTGACTTCTTCTAACTGAAACACAGCCAATGAGACTGAGGAGCAGAACAGGAATGACGCCAGCCACACCAAACCACGTTCTAACTGAATCTCCTGCATTACATCACTGTAGACTTTCATTAGACACATCATAAACTCAATGTCCCTCATTCATGAAACATGAGGAGAGCACATTTGTGCAAAAATCATTCTAAAACACAACTTTGACAACTGCTCCTGACCGTGTGTGACTAATGTCTTTTCTTCTCTGAGGAAAACTGACTCGACTGTACTTCATATATTATACTCATATAAACTAAGTAAAAAGTAAAAATCTAAAGAATGCTCTGTTCCCTTTTTCATTACAGACCATTCTCCAGAACATCCTGCAGCTAACGGACAACAGCTCAACAGAAATTACTTCTAAAAATATGCTAGAACTTTGGAAGTGCCATCGATATTAGATGGCTTACAGTTGTGCAAGAATTCAGTCTGTTATTGACTCTCAAATGGCTTGTGAAGGTTTGCTGGCTGTGTTTGGGGGTAGCAGAGAGTAAACAGGTCAGAGAAGGTTGATTCATACCAGCCTGCACTATTATCAACTACACTGCCATGAAACAAGACCTGCTAGAACAAGAGGGTCTGTTTCCACCTGAATCGCTATTTAGAGATTTTGCAGGATTTTGGGCTGTAATTAACACATCAGAAGATACAGAAAACAATTTATAAAAATGAAATAAACAATTCACGCACATTTTCTAATTGCTTCTCCCTCAGGGTCACAGGGGTCGCTGGAGCCTATTTGAAGATCCATTTAACTTGGAGGTCATGTGAAAGCTGCTCTGGTGTCTACACAGGACTGATTCACTCTCTAATTTTCCTTTCGGATGTAGACGCAGATTCCTCCTACCTGATAGGACTCCATTATCAGACACCTGCAGCACCATCTCCTCCTCCAGGCTGCTGTGCTGAATGATGCAGGTGTAGTCGTGTCTGTTCAGCACCTCAGGTGAGACAGAACACTCTTCTTGTGGAAGGTTCCATCCTGGTTGGAAGAGAGAGACAGAGAGAGAGAAAGAGATAAAGAGAGAGACAGAGGGAGAGAAAGAGATAAAGAGAGAGACAGAGAGAGAGAAAGAGATAAAGAGAGAGAGAGAGAGATACAGAAAGAGAGAGAGAGAGATACAGAGAGACAGAGAGAGAGAGAGAGAGAGAGAGAGAGAAAGAGATACAGAGAGAGAAAGAGATACAGAGAGAGAGAAAGAGATACAGAGAGAGAGAGAAAGTGAGAGAGAGAGATACAGGTCTCAAATTTATAAACACCAAACCAAAACAAACAGCTCTAAAGGAAGAATGGTTTGATGAAGACTGTAAAAGAATCAGAAAGGAATTAAGACACTTATCAAACCAGAAACACAGAGAACCAAACAATCATCACATTCGATCAAATTACGCTGCAACACTAAAAGGATATAAAAAGATTTTACAAAATAAAAAACACAAACATTATAATCAATATCTACAGAAAATTGAAAACTCTATTCACCAAAATCAATTCTGGGAACTGTGGAACAACCTGAGCAACAAAAATCCACATAATCTGGCCATAGAAAACCCAAACATTTGGAAAAATCACTTCGAAAAATTATATGAGCGATTATCACCTGATAGTCTTAATCTGGAACAACAAACAATTATAGAAAAATTGGTAACACTTTATTTGAAGGCTACCTACATAAGAGCTTCATAACGCATTCATAAGCACTGAATAATGTATTTATAAAGCACTACTTGAATATTTATGAAGAGCTTATGCCAGTACTCGCAACATGACATACGATGTTTTATGAAATAAGCTTATGCCAGTACTCACAACATGACATAGGATGTTTTATGAAATAAATTACATTTTATTGACATTATATGGATGTGTTGAACATATTTACAGCACTATACATCATTATCTGTGTCAGCATTCTCAAGATATCATTGTATTGACATTTGGTAAAATATGCATGGAAACCATCCCCTCTTCCCTTCTTGGTATATAATACATAAAGGTTGCTTTTTTACAGTTTATATATGAATTTGAACTTAACGTCATTCTTTTTCCCTCTTAAACCAGGTACATGTAGTCTTGGTCTCACAGTAGTGTCAGCAGGACAGTGCTTACCTGTTACGAAGTACGTTTGACGGCTTCATGAAGGAATTTGATGCCCTTAAACTAAAGTGATGGATATTTACTTCATTTATAACACTGTTATGAAGTATGATTCCCACAGGATGTAGAGGTTATAAGACAGATGGCTATTTATGAACACTACATATCTGTTCTATGAATGATTTTAAGGCCCTCAAACTAAAGTGGTAACACATTTTCCATTCATAACACCTTTATTAAGAAGAATTCACTAGACATGATGACTGTGAAAATGAAGATAATGTTAAAATGAAAAAGAAAAAAGACAACAAATGGAATGCTACAACTTGGTTTATATCAAACAGATAAATGTCACAAATACAGCTCCAAGTCACATCCTTATCCATATTACTGGCTACAATGGGCATCAAAATACACACAAGAGAAAACAAATATATGCACCTTATACATTTTTGCCTGTATATTTCTGATCTTTGCAACAACAACAACAAAAATAAAACCAGCAGCATCAAGCTCACAACTGGTACCTTTTACTGGTTATAATAAATGGTTCATTTGCACAAACAAAACAGCAAATGGAGAGCTATAACCTTATTTATAAGAGACACAGCAAAAAAATATATATATTAGTTGTAGTTTGGTTAAGCCACGTTCTGAACTGTATTAGGAATTTGACACAGTGTAACAGTCTTCCAAAAGAAGGGCATTATGCTTAAGAAGACAAGAAATAGTCCTTATGAATATACTGCCACTAAAACAAAAAAAGGCAGAATTACAAGCTCATGCTTCTACATTTTTTACTTCTGTGAATAAACAATTGGTAGAAGCTCCCCTTTGCCTTTCATCTCAGTTATTTTTTTTTTTTATGTCTGCAGTGAGCGCAGAATGGCATCTATCTGCAAATTGAGCAAGCTTTTCTTGTTTGTCATTCCATGGTAGAAGGCTGGCAAAAACATCTGGTGAGGCAATGCTGAGTTCTGCGATGGGAGCAGTACGGGCAATCGTGTTCCTGTCCACACCCAGGCGGTCAAACGCTCTCTTCATTGATCCAGCCTGCTTGTAATACTTTAGGGCCTTCTTGTACCGGTTTATCACACCAGTCATAGTCTTCACTGCAAAATAAACTTATGTTAATATATAAAGGAAATACCTTAATGGTTACCTATTAAAAATAAATAAATAAGATTTAATTTGTAATTAAACTTTTTTCTAGAAGTACAATCTGCATTTCTGTAAGAAGGCATTACAACATTAACCCCACAATACAGCTTTTAAAATAAAACCCAGAAATAATAGTGCAGTTATTCATATATGATGATTAAAACAACACTATGTAACAATTTTACACATGTATGTGTACAGCTCAAAGCGTACTTATGACAGTGGTGTAAATGTAAATTACACATTGCAACTGAAGGGGCAAAAAAATACCAGATCTTGCATAATGCCGCTTTAAATAAATCTAGAATTGTAATGTCATACTTTTCAATAATAATGTTGACATTTGGAGTATTAATCCAAACTATTTAGACTGCTATTGTTCATGTGATTTCTGACTTTAAGTGCAAACTCAGAGAAGCTGCCTTATGAAATGGTGACACTTGGTAATAAGGTAATTAACTGGCTTGTTAAGCTGTTATGTTTTGTGAATATTATTAACATTTGTTTATTTGTTAAAAAAAGAATATATAAAATGCTTCATACCAAGATCACCTTTAAAGCAAAGATTCATTGTGAGTTTGACATGTGTTCAGGATAGTCCCTCCAAATTTAAGATTAAGAGATACTTTTTTGATCCCACAAACGGGGAAATTCCACCTCCGCATTTAACCCATCCGTGAAGTGAAACACCACATACGCACACTAGTGAACACACACACTAGGGGGCAGTGAGCACACTTGCCCAGAGCGGTGGGCAGCCCAATCCACGGCGCCCGGGGAGCAGTTGGGGGTTAGGTGTCTTGCTCAAGGACACCTCAGTCATAGACTGTCGGCAATGGGGATCGAACCGGCAACCTTCCGGTCACAGGGCCGGATCCCTAACCTCCAGCCCACCACTGCCCCAAATTTAGACAAATAACTAAAATCAAAAGAATTATTTTGCCTCAGAACATAATAAGAAAATGCTTATTGAAATATTAAGTATTATAGCATTGGAAATGAGCTTATAGGCTATAGAGGATTGGTGGCTTTCCTGTATTTTATCAGCCATCTAATGTCATTCTGATACCAAACATTTTTGCAAACATTAGTTTGCATGAAAACTGATGCACAAATATTTAGGCTTTTTATCATCATCTTAGTTTGATAAGTTTGCAACACCAGTTTATGGCCATCACCAATTTGTAGCCAGCAAGATACTATGAAAGAGAATGCTGTACATAAAATCTAAAGCATGTCACCATGTACATTATGAACAAACTACTCAAACTCACTTCTCATCCGTGGGTTGTCGTAGTGGGATGACTTCTCATTTTTCACACGTGGTTTAGCCTCTTCATCAGATAGCAGCGAAAAGTTGAAGGACCCAGCAGACTCTGAGTCAGAAGATATCTTTATGCTGGAAGACATGGCTATAGCACAGACCAAGATAACAGAATCAATCATTGTTGTGTTAATTCATTATTATTATTATTATTATTCTGTGATAAAGAAAAGAAAGAAAAAACATGTATTTCCAAAACAGTAACTTTACAAATGGCAAAACTGTTTTGTACCAAGTAATTCTGTACCACTTCAAGCAAATGTAAATCACTGTAGTACTGGAATTTTTAAACAAACAAAAGACTCGGCATACCTGAACTTGAAGACTGGCCTTTCCCTTGTGATGTCAGCTGGCTCTGTAGGAAGGCTTTATCAGCTTGAAGCTCTTTAACCTTCTCTTCAAGAAAAGAACACTTTGTCTTTTCAATCTGGAGCTGGGCCTTCACTTTTTGCAGCTCCAGAACTGCAGATGGAGAATCTGACATGGGGAAAATACTCTTAAATGTAGGTAATAATGTGAAAAGACACTGCAACCAACAAATTAGAAATAAGAACATCAGATAACCAGGCTAACACATGGTGCCAAGCTCAGTGAAATGCCCATAGCACTAAAGGCAAAAGTTAAAAAGCTGTTGGTTAAGGCATTTCTGGACTGCAGTGTTAATAAATATAACTTTTTAAACTGATATTTACTAGAAAGACTAATAAATGGGACAGAGAGCAGAGTAATTTTGTTATTTTCAGCACACAAACCTTTAGTTTTAGCAAATGACTGGTCTGAGGCGGTGGAACTTGCTCCCGCTGCAGCTCTCGGTTCAGCCTCAGGCTCAGCCAGAGCTGTGGTGGACCTTACGTAGCGACGCTTTCGGGTATCCATCTTCGACTGCTCTTTGAAATAAACACGTTGTTTAACGTTAATAAGGATTCCTTGAAAAGTTTAGCTATGAAATAATATGGTGCTAACTGGGATATACATAGCCAAACACTTAAAACTATATTCAAACCTAGGTTAGCTGGCATCAGTTAATGAAGTTAAAAGTTAAGCCAGAGATACACATATAAATTAGCAAGGTATATAACTAATAACTCTGTTTCTGCAGATAGGTTACTTGCTCAATGGAACATTACAGGCAATGCTTGGCATTTTCCTCCGGCATGCATGACAATCTTAGCTAGTTAACCTAACGTTAGTTGGCTAACGCTTGCTAGCTAGCTAATCGGCTCAATTATTCAAATACGAGTTCAAGCGTAATAACATTTCTTTACTTCTGCGTAATGTTATATGTAGCTATCAAATTAATCAAACAGCAAATAAAAGTGTAAAACAGCTAAATACGTGCAACGCATAGCGTACTTACATCTTTAGTGTCTTTTTTCGTGCCTTTTCAGGATGGAGGGTGCTTGTTGCTGCAGGCTGGTGAAGACTGCGTGGGTGGGTGGCGTCGGTAAAAGTGCAAATGCCTTGTACAGCATTAACTTTTTCTCAAGTGTCTCAAGTATCTTTAAAAATACTGTATAGACACTTGTATTGATGTATTTGATTAATTAAAGATTGTATTAGAAATATAGGTTTATTGCTCATCTTTACTGCTGTGACGTCACTAAATTAGTTACCTTTTTTTTAACCTCAGCATGTACAATGACCCCACGACCCTGAAGGAGGAGCGGCTTGGAAAATGGATGGATTTATGTACAATGACTAATCTTAACAACGAATTTTTGAGGGCAATGTACGTGTCTGAAAGAAAACTGGTGAGATGGATGCAACATAAAGGTATTCTAAAAAAGACCATGAAGTGTGGAGTCTGCAAGCTGCATATGAGGCTTGAGAAGTGCAGGACTGCTGATGGATTACGCTGGTAATAGCAAAATCTAGTTGTTTACGTAGCATAGCCTGCTGAGCCTAGGTATATAAAACTACAAATAGTTTTATTTCCTTTCTAGGACATGCACCAAGTTCCACAAAAAAGTGAAAAAGTCTGTACGACAGAACTCCATTTTCTACAAATCACACTCAAGTTTGAAAAAATGGATGCAGTTCATTTACAGGTTCGATTTCATAATTTTATTCTCACTTTGTCCTGTTCACTTACATTTCATATTTTAGTTACAAAGTGACTGTCATTTGCTGACTAATTGGAAATAGCAGTGTACAGTCACTTTGTAACTGATAAGTGATGGAATTGCTGGAAGCTCTGTTACTTTGACAAGAATGGCACAGATCATGAGAAAGGTATATGTGAAGCATTTCTGACCATAAATAAGTTAAAACACACACAGATTTCAATGGAACACCAACTGCAGCTATGACAGTGTGATCAAGAGGTGGTTGATCTGTCTTAAATATAATATCACAATATAAAAAGACATTTTAAAGACACTTGATGTGCATTACTTTTTTTTTTTTTTTTGAAAGAGAAAAATGGTCCAGAGGAGCCACATAAGAAATACTATAAATACAGTGATTACTGTGCTAAATCTAATTAAACAGGATTAATTATGTTCTACTTGTAAAAAGAACATGACCATTGTTCTTTAATCACTAATGATATACACAATGCGCTCACAAAAACATACTGTGACATAATTTATCAGGTTAACATGTATCCACACTCCTAGTGTGATAACATTCTTTTATTATACAAAATCGATACATAACATCTATATACCTGTCTGACTGCTTAACATATTTTTGTTGTCAACTGTATGCTGAATTACTATTACTAAAGACCACTTGAAGTGTTACTAAGTGTAGCACTGTTATTTGAAGGTTTGTATTACAGCTCACACTCGCATGAAACAGAGAGCAATGAAAATGGGTGGCCCTGGGACCTTTGTTGTCATTGATGAGAGCAAGTTCACTCACAAGAGAAAGGTTAATATCTTTGGCTAATAATTATGATTTTTGTTGTTATTTTTATATTTCATTGGATTAATGGTTCTTTTTTCAGTTTCTAATTTCTTCTTGTAAAGTTTATTAACACAAGTCTCCAAATGTTATTGAATTCTGTACAAGAATACATTCAAACATACTGTAAAACTTGAATGAGAATATCAGTATCCTTTGGTCATACGCTCTCAGAATATTGTTGATTACTAAATGTTTGTATTCTGATAATTTATCTTCACTAGTACAATCGTGGACGGTGTGGCAACACTTGGCGAAGGAATCGACAGTGGGTCTTTGGAATGTTAGAAGTTAGCCCAACAAATAGCCGTCCCATTTTGAAGTTAGTGCGCACCCGCTCGAGAGCAGTCCTAATGCACCACATCAGGGCCCATGTGAGAAGAAGGACAGCTATAATAAGCGATGAATGGCGTGCATATGCAGGACAACTAGATAGAGCTGGCTACAGACACTACACTGTATGCCACAAAAATGTTTTTGTTGACCCTGATACTGGAGCCCACACCCAGCACATTGAACGGGCATGGGGTACATTCAAAGTGGAGGTCTGGCGGCATAGAGGGAATAGAACAACAGCCCTCTTGAAAGACCACTTGAAGGTTATTGAGTGGCACCACTGGCTAGCCAAAAGTCATCGTCATTATGTATTAGGACGGCTCTTTCATGATATCAAACAAATGAACCATTTATTATAACCAGTAAAAGGTACCAGTTGTGAGCTTGATGCTGCTGGTTTTATTTTTGTTGTTGTTGTTGCAAAGATCAGAAATATACAGGCAAAAATGTATAAGGTGCATATATTTGTTTTCTCTTGTGTGTATTTTGATGCCCATTGTAGCCAGTAATATGGATAAGGATGTGACTTGGAGCTGTATTTGTGACATTTATCTGTTTGATATAAACCAAGTTGTAGCATTCCATTTGTTGTCTTTTTTCTTTTTCATTTTAACATTATCTTCATTTTCACAGTCATCATGTCTAGTGAATTCTTCTTAATAAAGGTGTTATGAATGGAAAATGTGTTACCACTTTAGTTTGAGGGCCTTAAAATCATTCATAGAACAGATATGTAGTGTTCATAAATAGCCACCTGTCTTATAACCTCTACATCCTGTGGGAATCATACTTCATAACAGTGTTATAAATGAAGTAAATATCCATCACTTTAGTTTAAGGGCATCAAATTCCTTCATGAAGCCGTCAAACGTACTTCGTAACAGGTAAGCACTGTCCTGCTGACACTACTGTGAGACCAAGACTACATGTACCTGGTTTAAGAGGGAAAAAGAATGACGTTAAGTTCCAATTCATATATAAACTGTAAAAAAGCAACCTTTATGTATTATATACCATGAAGGGAAGAGGGGATGGTTTCCATGCATATTTTACCAAATGTCAATACAATGATATCTTGAGAATGCTGACACAGATAATGATGTATAGTGCTGTAAATATGTTCAACACATCCATATCATGTCAATAAAATGTAATTTATTTCATAAAACATCTTATGTCATGTTGTGAATACGGGCATAAGCTTATTTCATAAAACATCCTATGTCATGTTGTGAATACGGGCATAAGCTTATTTCATAAAACATCCTATGTCATGTTGTGAGTACTGGCATAAGCTTATTTCATAAAACATCGTATGTCATGTTGCGAGTACTGCCATAAGCTCTTCATAAATATTCAAGTAGTGCTTTATAAATACATTATTCAGTGCTTATGAATGCGTTATGAAGCTCTTATGTAGGTAGCCTTCAAATAAAGTGTTACCGAAAAATTAAACATATTAGAGTCTACTATCAGAACCCCATTGACTACCAAATTTCACAGGAAGAATTAAATACCCAAATTAAAAACCTTAAATCCAGGAAAGCCTGCGGACCCGACAGCATCAAGACCAAGATGCTGAAGTTCAGCGGTCCTCAGCTGCAGCAGGCTCTGCTCAGACTGTTCGACATCGTCCTCCAATCCGGCTGCTTCCCTGAGATCTGGTGCAGGGGGCTTATTTCGCCAATCTACAAGAGTGGAGACAAACTCGACCCCAACAACTACCGAGGCATCTGTGTGAGCCGTAACCTGGGGAAGGTGTTCTGCTGTATCATTAATGCCCGGATACAGGCTTTCCTTACCGAACACAGTGTCTTGAGTAAAGGACAGATTGGCTTTTTACCAAACCATCGCACTACTGACCACATTTACACCCTACACACCCTAATCCACCAATATCTACACCAACAACATAACACTAAAGTCTTCACCTGCTTCATAGATTTTAAAAAAGCATTTGATTCAATTTGGCAAGAAGGATTATATAATAAAGTTCTCCAGAATGGTGTAAGGGGTAAAGTCTACGACATCATTAAATCCATGTATGTCGGTAATAAATGTGGAGTAAAAACTGGCAATAAAACAACGGAGGTCTTCACTCAGAGGCGTGGCGTCTGGCAGGGCTGCAGCTTGTCTCCTAGTCTCTTTAATATCTATATCAATGATCTAGCTGTGTTACTGGAGCAATCTGCAAATCCTGGCCTGACACTAAACGACATGGAAGTTAAATTCCTCCTCTACGCAGATGACCTGGTGCTGCTGTTGCCCACAGAAAAGGGGCTTCAGCAGCATCTGGACCTGCTAGAGAATTACTGTCAGACCTGGGCCCTGACAGTAAACCCTGATAAATCTAAAATCATGATCTTCCAAAAGAAAGCCAGATCTCAGGAAAGCAGACGTTTTCTATCTAGGAGACACCGTCCTAGACCACACCCTCTCCTATAATTAGCTGGGGCTCAGAATCAGCGCCTCAGGAGGCTTCGGTCTGGCAGTTGATGCACTGAAAGTGAAGGCCTGCAGAGCCCTCTACTCAATTAAACTCAAATTCAACAAGATTGACATCCCAATTCCGATCTGGCTGAAAATCTTCGACAGTATAATCCTGCCCATTGCGCTGTACGGTAGTGAAGTATGGGGTCCACTCAGTCGTCATGACTACACTAGATGGGACAAGCATCCCATTGAAGCCCTGCATGCAGAATTCTGCAGATTAATTTTACGTGTCCAAAGAAATACCCCAACTAATGCATGCAGAACTGAATTAGGCCGATTCGCATTAATCATTAATATCAAAAAAGAGCTCTCAAATTCTGGATGCACCTAAAATCAACTCTCTGACAAGCCCTGCTTCCCAAACACCAATCAGAATAACCCAAATTATTAAACACCACAAAAACACTTATCTGGAACATTGGAGAACCCAAACTCATTCCCAAAACAGACTGAACTGCTTTCTGACCCTAAAACACGAATACGCCCTGGCCACGTATCTCCTCACTGCCGAGATACGAAGCAGAGACAGATCCTCACCAAATACAGACTGAGTGACCACAGCCTGGCCGTCGAGAGAGGCCGCTTTAAACACTCCTGGATCCCGAGAGAGGACAAAGTGTGTGGTCACTGCAGGACAGGTGAGGCTGAGACAGAGGTGCACTTCCTTCTACACTGCCCCAAATATGAACACATCAGAAATAAATACTTCAGTCAGTTTGAAAAAAATTACACTCGGAGAGGGTCCATCAGCCCCCACTGCAGCCAGATAGTCACTGCAGCCGGGACAGTGAGTGAAACACCAACCCCCCCAACACACACACACACACTAAAACCCACACACACACACTTTGTATATATTATCTGTATGTAAGTTCTTTCTTCTTCTTGCTTTGTTTGTTTCATATTGTATGTATATTTAATAATTATTTATATATTTTATAATATATTTTAAATATGTATATATATATATATATATATATACATGTTATATGCACATGTATACATTTAACACTTAATCTTTAATTAATTAATATGTGTTTTTTATGTATATTTTCACTGTTTATTTATACTATGAACGCTTTGACAATACAAATATGTGAATTTGTCATGTCAATAAAGCTTATAAAGAGAGAGAACTTGAGAGAGATACAGAGACAGAGAGAGAGAAAGAGAGAGAGAGAGAGAGAGAGAGAGAGAGAGAGATACAGACACAGAGAGAGAGAAAGAGAGAGAGAGACATACAGAGACACAGAGAGAGAGAGAGAGAGAGAGAGAGAGAGAAAGAGAGAGAGAGAGATACAGAGACACAGAGAGAGAGATACAGAGACACAGAGAGAGAGAGAGAGAGAGAAAGAGAGAGAGAGAGATACAGAGAGAGAGAGAGAGATACAGAGAGAGAGAGAGAGAGAGAGAGAAAGAGAGAGAGAGATACACAGAGAGAGAGACACAGAGAGAGAGAGAGAGAGATACACAGAGAGAGAGAGAAAGAGAGAGAGAGATACAGAGAGAGAGAGATACAGAGACACAAAGAGAGGGAGAAAGAGAGAGACAGAGAGAGATATAGAGACACAGAGAGAGATGGAGAAAGAGAGAGAGAGAGATACAGAGACACAGAGAGAGAGAAAGAGAGAGAGAGAGAGATACAGAGAGTGGACCCACAGGGTGACAATCGTGTTTGGACAAAAGCTCTCTGCACCTCACACCAGCCCTCAAACGCAGAAACAACCTAGACTGCACTGTAAATAAGAGCAGACAAGAGTTTGTCGAGCTTCAGGTCTGTACATCCTTAACGGCAGGATCAGAGGGGACTCTTTACGGAGGTTCACGTATTGTTCAGCTCTTGGAGCTAGTGTAGTCGCTGTGCTATCACTGACATGGATCCCTCCTTCATCAACGCATTCACTGTCTGACAGCAAACTCCTCTATCAGACCATAACCAAATCAATGTGTATCTAAAATGGTCAAATAAACCCCAGCAGATGGCAGCAGAGCCCACTAAGCTGGTCTCAGTACAGCGGACTTAAAGATGCATGCACTCCAATCGGTTCCTGTATCTAACAAAATCACTAACTTTTATAATAAGAGCAGTGTTAACCTTGCCATGAATCAATTCAACAGGATTTTTCAAACAGCATCTTCTGTAGCTCATCTTCAAAGAAAAAAAGGGAAATGAAGAAAAAAATTGGAAAGAAAAATGGTTTGATTTCGATTGCCAATCAATTAGAAAAGAACTAAGAAACTTTTCAAATCTAAAACACAGACAACCTGACGATGAAAATCTGAGACAAAATACTGTGAAACTGTTAAACACTATAAACGTACAATCCAAATAAAAAAACACAATCACACGAACAGAACTCTCAGAGAAATAGAAGATTCTGTTAAACAAAATCAGTTCTGGGAGATGTGGAATAATTTGGGCACAACAAAACCACAAGACATACCTGTACAAAACAGCAACATCTGGAAAAAAACATTCTGAAAATCTTTATAATGAAATCTCTCAAAAAGATCTAAATTCCAATCACAATCTGGTCAGACAAAAACTATAGTCGCTCGAATACACAATCAAAGACAACCAAAACCCGCTGGATTATCCAATAACTCAAGAAGAACTGGCTCAACTCAAATCATTAAAACCTAAAAAGGCTTGTGGCCCTGACAGCATCAGAAATGAAATGTTCAAAAACAGAACTCCTGAGCTGCAGAGGGCAGTGCTCAAACTATCCAACCTCGTCCTGAGTTCAGGCTGTTTTCCTGACATCTGGAGACGAAGACTTCTAACCCCGATCCATAAGAGTGGCGATAAATTGGACCCTAACAATTTCAGAGGCATCTGTGTGAGCAGTAATCTGGGGAAAGTGTTTAACAGGATTTTAAACAGAATTCTGACTTTCCTTAACGAACACAGTGTCCCGAGCAAGAATCAGATTGGATTCCTCCCAAATCACAGACCTACCGACCACATTTACACCCTACACACCCTAATTAATCAACATGTACACCAAACAGAAAATGGAAAGATTTTTGCCTGTTTTGTAGATTTCAAGAAGGCATTTGATTCTATTTGGCACGAAGGGTTTTATGGTGAAGGGGTAAAGCTTATGATATCATTAAATCAATGTATTCAGGAAACAAATGTAAACCAGCCAATAGGGGTGTACTTTGTGTACTTCTGGTGCTGGTCCCATCCCAGATAAATGGTGAGGGTTGCGCCAGGAAGGGCATCCAGCGTAAACCTTGTGCCAAAACTATCATGCAGATCACGAATATGATTGCCATACCGGATTGGTCGAGGCCCGGTTTAACAACGACCGCTTCCAGTGCTGTTGACCAGGAGGGTGCCGGTGGAAATTGGACTACTGTAGGTCGAAGACCATCAGAGAGGAGAGGAGGAAGGTTGGTTAGAAGGCAGCGAGAGAGAAGGAAAGGCAGGAGTGTGGAGGTTAGAGTAGGGACTCTAAACATAGGGACAATGACTGGTAAAGGCAGAGAGCTTGCAGACATGATAGAGAGAAGGAAGGTAGATATTCTGTGTGTCCAGGAGACCAGATGGAAAGGAAGCAAGGCCAGGAACATTGGAGGTGGATTCAAACTGTTCTATCATGGTGTAGAGTGGAAGAGAAATGGAGTAGGGATAATCCTAAAGGAGCAGCTTGGGAAAAGTGTACTGGATGTAAAGAGAGTGTCAGACAGGATCATGAGCCTGAAGTTGGAGGTTGATGGTGTGATTTTGAATGTGGTCAGTTCATATGCACCACAGGTTGGTTGTCAGTTAGAGGAGAAAGAGGAATTTTGGAGTAAGATGGATGAAGTGGTAGATGGTGTCCCTAGAGAGGAGAGATTGGTGATTGGTGCAGACTTCAATGTCAGGTTGGTGAAGGGAATAGAGGGGATGAGGTGCTGGGTATGTATGGTGTGAAAGACAGAAATGCGGAAGGTCAGGTGGTTGTAGATTTTGCAAAGAGAATGGAAATGGCTGTGTTGAACACATATTTTCAGTAGAGGGAAGAACACAGGGTGACATACAAGAGTGGAGGGAGGTGCACACAGGTGGATTATATCCTTAGCAGGAGATGCCACCTAAAGGAGATTGGAGATTGTAAAGTGGTACCAGGGGAAAGTGTAGCAAGGCAGCATAGGGTGGTTGTCTGTAGAATGAGATTAGAAACAAAGAAGAGGAAGAGAGTGAAGACAGAGGCATTAGATGGTGGAAGCTGAAGGAGGAGGATGGTTGCAGGCAGTTCAGGGAAAAATTGCAACAGGCCCTTGGGGGCAGTGAGGAGCTACCTGAGGACTGGGAAACTACAGCTAAGGTGGTGAGAGAAACTGGCAAGAATGTGTTGGGTGTTTCATCTGGTCAGAGGAAAGAAGACAAGGAAAGTTGGTGGTGGAATGAGGAAGTCCAGGAGAGTATTCAGAAGAAGAAGGCAGCTAAGAAAAAGTGGGATAACCAGAGAGATGAAGGAAGTAGGCAGGAGTGCTGTGAGGCTAGCCGCATAGCAATAAGAATGGTGGCAAAGGCAAAGGCTCAGGCCTAAGATGAGCTGTATGAAAGACTGGACAGTAAAGAAGGAGTAAAGGACTTGTATCGTTTGGCTAAACAGAGAGATAGAGCTGGAAAGGATGCACAGCAGGTTAGGCTGATAAAGGATAGAGAGGGAAATGTACTAGTGAGTGAACAGAGAGTGATGAGTAGATGGAAGGAGTACTTTGAAGAACTAATGAATGAGGAAAACGAGAGAGAGAGGAGGACAACGGGGGGAGAGATAGTGGATCAGGAAGCGCAGAGAATTAGTAAGGTGGAAGTGAGGGCAGCTTTAAGAAGGATGAAGAATGGAAAGACAGTTGGTCCAGATGACATACCTGTGGAGGTATGGAGATGTTTAGGAGAGAAGGCAGTGGACCTTTTAACCAGGGTGTTTAACAAAATCCTGGAGAGTGAGAGGATGCCTGATGAGTGGAGAAGCATTGTATTGGTCCCCATTTTTAAGAACAAGGGTGATGTGCAGAGCTGCAGTAACTACAGAGGTATAAAGTTGATTAGCCACACCATTAAGGTATGGGAAAGAGTTGTTGAAGCAAGGCTAAGGCGAGAGGTCCAGATCAGTGAGCAGCAGTTTGGTTTCATGCCCAGAAAGAGTACCACAGATGCAATTTTTGCGTTGAAAGTGTTGGTAGAGAAGTACAGAGAAGGTCAGAAGGAGCTACATTGTGTCTTTGTGGATCTAGAGAAGGCAGATGATAGGGTGCCAAGAGAGGAACTGTAGTACTGTATGAGGAAGTCAGGTGTAGCTGGAAAAGTATGTTAGGGTGGTGCAGGACATGTATGAGGATAGTGAGACAGTGGTGAGGTGTGCAGTTGGAGTGACAAATGGTTTCAAGGTGAAGGTAGGGTTACATCAGGGATCAGTTTTGAGCCCCTTCTTGTTTGCAATGGTGATGGACAGGTTGACAGATGAGGTCAGGCAGGAAGCTCCATGGACCATGATGTTTGCAGATGACATTGTAATCAATGGTGAGAGTAGAGAGCAGGTGGAAGAGAATCTGGAGAGGTGGAGGTTTGCACTGGAGAGAAGAGGAATGAAGGTCAGTAGAGATAAGATGGAATACATGTGTGTGAATGAGAGGGAGGCAGGTGGAAAGGTGAAGATGCAAGGAGTAGAGGTCGTAAAGGTGGATGACTTCAAATATCTTGGGTCAACCATCCAGAGCAATGGACAGTGTAGAAAAGAGGTGAAGAAGAGGGTGCAGGCAGGATGGGGTGGGTGGAGACGGATGTCAGGGCTGATGTGTGACAGAAGGATAGCAGCAAGAGTGAAAGGGAAGGTTTACAAGACAGTAGTGCAACCTGCTATGATGTATGGTTTGGAGACTGTGGTTGTCTAAAAGACAGGAGGCTGAGCTGGAGGTGGCGGAGATGAAGATGCTGAGATTTTCGTTGGGAGTGACAAGGATGGACAAGATTAGAAATGAGCAGATCAGAGGGACAGTGAAGGTGGAGCAGTTTGGAGATAAAGCCAGAGAGGCCAGGTTGAGATGGTTTGGACATGTGTTGAGGAGGAATAGTGGATATATTGGGCAAGGAATGTTGGAGATGGAGCTGCCGGGTAGAAGGAGAAGAGGTAGACCTCAGAGAAGGTTTATGGATGTAGTGAAGGTGGACATGGAGATGGTTGGTGTGAAAGTAGAGGAGGCAATGGATAGGGCAAGATGGAGGCAGATGATCCGCTGTGGCGACCCCTAAAGGGAGCAGCCGAAAGAAGAAGATTTGGGAAAAAAATGTGCGATAAGAATCTGAGACAAATGGACAGAATTCTTCACTCAGAAAAGAGAAGTGAGGCAGGGCTGCAGCCTGAGTCCAACACTGTTCAACATCTACATTGATAAGTTAGCAGTACAGCTGGAACAGTCTGCAGCTCCTGGACTCGCTCTAAAGGATGAGGAGGTGAAGTTCCTGCTCTACGCAGACGACCTGCTGCTGCTGTCTCCAAGCGCAGAGGGGCTACAGCAGCACCTGGACCTGCCAGGGCCCAGTGCTGGCAGTAAACCTGAAGACAAAAGTTATGATCTTCCAGAAAAGGCCCAGGTGTCAGGAACACAGGCACAGTTCACTCTGGGCAGCACCGCCCTGGAGCACACGATGCAGTACACTTACCTCAGCCTCATCATTACTGCATCCGGGTGTTTGAGTGCGGCAGTGAATGCATTAAAGGAAAAAGCTGACAGAGCGCTGTACGCAATCAGGAGGAGATTCTACAGTATAGACGTTCACATTTCAATCTGGTGTAAAGTCTTTGACAGTGTGATTAACTCACTAACAGCTATAGGGTTAACAGCCAGCCTGACTGCAGCTGAACCCTGAGAAGAGTTCCCTCAGTCAGCTGGTTCTGAGGCTTATTAACTCACTAACAGTTCCTACCACTCAGCAGCCCTGCTCCAGCCCTGCTTTACAGCCCAGACTAAACATCAATCACATCATTAGAAACAGTCAGAATGACTATCTGGAACATTAGAGGAGAGAAATCAACACTCAGAGTAAATTAAACTGCTATCATGCCCTGAAAACCCAGTATGAACTGGAAGGGTATCTCCTGACTGTCAGAGACACAGAGCAGAGACAGATCCTGACCAAGTACAGACTCAGTGACCACAGTCTGGCCACAGAGCGGGGCAGGTATAAACAGTCCTGGCGGCCCAGAGAGGAGAGGCGGTGTGGTCACTATCTGACAGGTGAGGTCGAGACAGAGATGCACTTTCTTCTTCACTGTGAAAAATATAAACAAACAAGGGAAATTTACACAAACAAATTCAACAAAGTCATTCCAAATTTTGAGAAATGTACAGAACTGGAGAAATTAGGAATATTCCTCGGAGAGGGGCACTCGGCCCCCTCACTGCCAACGCCTGAGAGACAGTGGGTAAACCCCCCATAGCCCCACCCTCCTGACCCCACATACCTCCACCGTCCTGACCCCCCATACCCCTACTCTACTTACCCTCACCCTCCATACCCTCACTCCACTTACCCTCAACCTCCATACCCCCACTCCACTTACCCTCACCCTCCATACCCCCACTCCACTTACCCTCACACTCCATACCCCCACTCCACTTACCCTCACCCTCCATACCCTCACTCCACTTACCTTCACCCTCCAAGCCCCGACTTCAGTTACCCTCACCCTCCATACCTTCTCTCCACTTACCCTCAACCTCCATACCCCTACTCTACTTACCCTCACCCTCCATACCCTCACTCCACTTACCCTCAACCTCCATACCCCTACTCTACTTACCCTCACCCTCCATACCCTCACTCCACTTACCCTCAACCTCCATACCCCCACTCCACTTACCCTCACCCTCCATACCCCCACTCCACTTACCCTCACCCTCCATACCCCCACTCCACTTACCCTCACCCTCCATACCCTCACCCCCGATACCCCCACTCCACTTACCCTCACCCCCGTACCCTCAATCCACTTTCCCTCACCCCCATACCCCCACTGCACATACCCTCACCCTCCATATCCTCACTCCACTTACCCTCACCATCCATACCCCCACTCCACTTACCCTCACCCTCCATACCCCCACACCACTTACCCTCACCCTCCATATCCTCATTCCACTTAGCCTCACCCTCCATATCCACACTCCAATTACCCACACCCTCCATACCCTCACTTCATTGACCCCAACTGTCATTAGTTTACTAATTTGTATTTGTTTGGTTAGAATTATAAACAGTGATAATAATAATAATAATATACTATTGTGGTTATTTTTCAGTTTTCATTGTTCACTTATTAGTCCCACAATGGGGAAATTTCACCTCTGCATTTAACCCACCCGTGAAGTGAAACAGCACATACACTGTACACAATCGGAGCGGTGGGCAGCCCAATTCGCAGTGCCCAGTGAGTAGTTGGGGGTTAGGTGCCTTGCTCTAGGACACCTCAGTCATGTGCTGTCGGCTCTGGGGATCGAACTGACAACCTCCCGGGCACGAGGCTGGTTCCCTAACCTCCAGCCCATGACTGCCCCAAGGCTTTTATGGCCCCAGCGGCCTCAACCTCCGCTGGCTTGAGCCCGTCATCCCAGGTCGCTGTTTTGGAGTGAAAATGTGGTAAAAAGTCCCAAAAATTCATCTGGGTGGCTGTTTCAGAGAGAAATGTCGAGAGAAAATCCAAAAATTGTCATACGACTTTGATGACAGAATATTGTCTTGAAGTAACCAGAGACTAAAACTGACACAGTGATATTTATGATTACAAGGAAAATGAAAAAAACACATTTCTAACTGGATTTTAGGTGTTAGAAAAGAACATAGAAGGTATGTTAACACACAGATCATTTCTATAGCACACATTGTTTTTATACTAATGAAAAAGACAAACAAACCAACCATGTCATACGACTTTGATGACAAAATATTGTCTTAAAGTAACCAGACAGCTTTAGCCAAAAAATGCTAATAACACTTACCATTAATTCACTCATCCAACATGTAGACAAAAATCAAGAATACACATAATTCATTTATCCACACAATGATAACTGTACATTTTTCACATAAAACATCATAATTTTAAACAATTTCTTTACTTTTTTGTAATTCCTCACAGTGCAAAGTCAGATTTAAGGGAAGGTAAAAAAGTAGTATTGGAATGTTTTAGATATACAGTCACATTCACTAAGCAGTGAATATAAGGGACCACTACAATACAGAGAATTTCCTTAATGTATGTTATTTATGTACAAAAAAACGAAAACCACAAACTAACATGTTAAACCTCTTTGACAACAGAATCTCTCAAACCCACTAGACATTAAAACTAAGATTGTGTTACTAATGTTAGCCAAAACTGATATTAATGCTTACCAGTTTGTGTGGATGATCATCTGCAGATCTCACTGTTAACTGCAGTGCTGGAGTTCCATCACTCAGATGTATTCAGGTACACAGAGAAAGATAAATGGAGAAATATGGGATTACACAAAAAGCATAAACTTATTTTAGGGCTGCACTTTAATTCACAAAATTTCTATTTAACATTGTATACACAAAATAATTTGCCAAATTTTTTTGCCAAATGTTGTTAAAATCCTGTGGCAAGTATTTCCACACATTTTGACATCAAGAGACAAATTCTTTTAATTGGCCATGTGATTTAATTACTAACAAGTCAAACTCACCAGTGAACCCAAGCTTGTCTTCTGAGCTTTCATGTGTAATGATGGTTGTGAAATAGTAACACAGACTATTTAACTCTCTGCATGTATCCCTCTGCAATGAATGGGTGAAAAAATAAATACTTTTAGGTTGAACATTGGCAAAACAATGTAAGAGGCATCAAAATTATATGAAGGTAGTCTTGGTTTTAAACATACTGATATCTAGGCCACCAAAAGACAACAAAATAATTCTTAATTACTCAATTATGTAAAATGACAGTTTCTTAGGTTTAACGTTAGAAGTAATTCCATCCTGTCTCATGTCATATCCATGGCCACGTTAAATAGGTTTGTTACTTTTTAAGCGTTGCTTTAAATTCTCACACAGAAGGCCATCAAGGTTGAAAGAGCTTGTAATGCTGAGGCAGCAATATTAAATGCGAGTGTTATATCAGCCAGTCTGTGCTGACCAGTTGTCTTAAAAGTAAAATGTCTGGCTGACAATGACGAGCATTAGCTCCAGGGGCAGGGCTTTAGGGGGGCTGGGAGGATGGCATGCCCCCGACCCGGGCCAGAGGGGGCCCGGATGGGAGAGAGGATAAGATTTCAAGATTTCAAGTAGCCGGGCCTCTATCACGTCCGAAGAGAGCTGGAGAAGGCGGGCCCTCTCCTGATTGTATCCAGATGAGCACGGTATACGTCCAAAGGCCTAGCCTACCTTACATCACCCATCATTCAAGTTTTACAAGGGGCTTTTAAAAGGTGCCTCAGTCAGGACTGAGTCATGGTTTCTAAAAACTTTCCAAAACCGACTGACTTTAGTGACTACAGTAGGTGTAAAATTTTAGTTTAGGGAGCCATTTGCTGAGGCTAAGACTGCTACTCTTGCTCTAGCTACAAAATGGGGAAGTCAAACGCAGCTTGAAGCTCCCAGGGCCAGAAAAGTTAAGCGTCACTTTGATGAACTTTCTGAAGACAGCTGCCTCACTGACGCAGAGAGCAACTTTCGGGTGCATGTTTTCAATGCCTGTCTTGATATTATCATCCAGCAACTGTCCCAAAGATTCACCAGCTTAAACAGAACTGTGTAAATGTCTGAGGCAATTCACCCCAACACAGTGCTGCAAGCAGGAGATGAGGAGTTACACCAAGGCTTAGTGAGCACTACAGTCGGACATTGCCCCCAGCTTCCCTGGCCAGCTGCTTTGTTTTAGAACCTCTTTTCGGGATCAGATAACAAAGCAAAAATCTGTTGCGGATCTGGCAAAAATGCTCCTTGTCAACCACCCAGCAGTAACTTCTACATTCAGTGAGGTTTGCACCACCCTCCTTTTATTTTTGACTCTTCCCGTCACCGTTGCAACCTCTGAGCACTCGTTCTCTAAGTTAAAACTCATTAAAAACTACTTGAGGAGCACAGAGGGACAGGAGAGACTGAGTGGGCTTGCCAAGTTGTCCATAGAAATTGAGAGAGCAAAGAAAATGGACATACAGAGCATCGTGGATGAGTTCGTGCAGCGCAACGCTCGTCTTATGCCCTTCAAATAGTAGTGAATAGGCCTAAAGTACTTGTGTTTGTGCACAGGTGGAACTTAAAAGCTACTGATTTGAAATAGATAAATTGGGTGTCAAAATGATCCGATCGCTATCCGTGGTGCTGAACTGCTTTGTGTTGTTTGATCATTAGTTACCATGTAGCCTAATGTTTCTGTTGTTCACTTGGTGTGTTATATTTCATGTCCTTGATGGACTTCAAAATGGCATAGTTGTTTTCCGCGGTGCCGAAGCTTGTAAGCCCCACTGTTGCGCTAGTGATTAGCTCACTGAAGTTTGAAGTTTGAAATGTGGACTCGTCAGACCACAGGACACTTTTCCACTCTGCGTCAGTCCATCTCAGATGAGCTCGGGCCCAGAGAAGCCGGCGGTGTTTCTGGGAGATGTTGATATGTGGCTTTCGCTTTGCATGGCAGAGTTTTAACTTACACTTGTAGATGGAGCGACGAACTGTGTTCACTGACAATGGTTTTCTGAAGTGTTCCTGATCCCATGTGGGAATATCGGTTACAGAATGATGTCGGTTTTTAATGCAGTGCCGCCTGAGGGGTCGAAGGTCACGGGCATTCAGTGTTGGTTTTCTGCCTTGCCGCTTACCTGCAGAGATTTCTCCAGATTCTCTGAATCTTTTGATGATATTATGGACTGTAGATGATGAAATCCCTAAATTCCTTGCAGTTGCACGTTGAGAAACGTTGTTCTTAAACTGTTGTACTATTTGCTCACGCAGTTGTTCACATCCTTGCTTGTGAACGACTGAGCCTTTCAGGGATGCTGCCTTTATACCCAATCATGACACCTGTTTCCAATTAACCTGTTGGAATGTTCCAAACAGGTGTTTTTTGAGCATTCCTCAACTTTCCCAGTCTTTTGTTGCCCCGTCCCAACTTCTTTGGAACGCATCAAATTCAAAATAAGTGAATATTTGCAAAAAACAATAAAGTTTATCTTTTTGAACATTAAATATCTTTTGAACATAAAATAGTATATTCAATTGAATATAGGTTGAAAATGCTGTAGCAAGCACATATACTAAAATTGGAAAGATACTAAACAGAATACGATGATGGGTGGGTAGCGCTTGCGACTCACAGTGAGGAGGGCCTGGGTTCGATTCCCCTGCCGGGTGACCAGGGTCCTCTCTGTGTGGTTTGCATGTTCTCCCCGTGTCTGCGTGGGTTTCCTCCGGGTTCTCCGGTTTCCTCCCACAGTCCAAAGACATGCAGTCAGGCCAACTGGACATAGGTGTGAGTGTGTGAGTGACTGTCTGTGTCTGTCTGTCTGCCCTGCGATGGACTGGCGACCTGTCCAGGGTGTATCCTGCCTTCCGCCTGATGACTGCTGGGATAGGCTCCAGCACCCCCCCGCGACCCTGACGGAGAAGCGGCTTAGAAAATGGATGGATGGATGGTATTCTGTTTTTATTTATGTTGTACAAAACGTCCCAACTTCATTAGAATTGGGCTTGTATATCAAGTCAGCAGCAGCTAATTAACTAGTTTAGTGCAATGCGTACTGACTAGGTGGAACTACACGTTTTCCAAAGCACTTTTATATTTGTGTGATCAACCGTAATGTTGATCTTTATCCTTCTCAAGACCACAATTTATTGATCTTTTTTTTGTGTACACCAAAGTAAACTATTCTTAATGAAAAGGCACACGTCCTCTTATGGTCTTTAGTACTACATCGTTGTTTAGCTAATATACAAATTTGTAGGCTAAATTACTGCACAGTGTAATACACAGTCAAAAGTGCTGTGCAGTTTTTCCCTGAACCAACTGAGTAACAAATCTTAAGTGAACCAAGTCCATTAAAGCCTGTAGTCCACCTGTTGGGAACTTTGGGTTGGTCTCCCAGACAGAGATTAAGTTTCGTCTTAGACTAAAAAGTGTCCAGGACGAGACTTAATCCTTGTCTGGGAAACTGAGCGTTAATGCATATATTTCTAGGTTGCTCTTTTGTTTATAAAACCGATTTAGGTGATGATGAGGCACAAAGCCAACCAAGGAAAGACGGAGCACCAAAGCGCCAAAGACGAAAGTAAACAGATGATGATGAAGAAACAGAAATGGAAGGTAAGTCTTCATCCCTTTAATAACTTGGTCCAAGGTCTTGGTCACACCTGGCATGACATGCGTCCTGGGTGATCTGATCATAAGTACTACTTGAAGATGCACTGTAATCTGATTGCCCAAACCACATTCGGAGGTGGTCAGAGATGTGACTGTTACATTTGTATTGTGAACACAAAAGCATCTTGATGCTTCCTTGACTGCGGTGAAGTACCACATGTATATGTAGCCAGTGAAGCCCGTGCCTGGCTACGAGTGTGTTGCGAGTCTTGACAGCAACCGTAGTCAAGGTGATGCATTGTTTCCTCCCCCCGCCCTTTACGGAAGTGCCAGGTGGATACAATTAGGTGTGAGCATTAGCTTTAGCATATATACGTACGATGGTACTGGGTGTAGGCATATCCTCACTTTGCTGCGGTCTGTTGTGACTTGGCTGATGGTCATCGAACGGTAGGTTGCTCCTAAAGGTGGCGCTACTTGGCTTGCGGTTTAACATTAATGGGTAATGTCCCTATGCAGGTGTGCTGGTCTAGGCAAGCTTCTCTCCCCATTCTGTGTCGACGGTGCGTTGGCGCCGAGCTCTCGGAAACATCTTAAACGCGGTAGCCGTTTGTTGTGGCTTCACTGCATTTTATCACTCCTGTAATCTGGTTGTGCTGGAGCAGCACCTATCCGTAGGTAGGTACGCGGTATTCCGCATAGTTTGGTGGGTACTGGTAGCTTATACAGCTAATGTCTATCCGTAGGTGTAATGTGGATTGGGGCAGCAGCTAACAGGGTGTGAGCTGTGTATAGCAACAGCCGAAGGTCCTGTGTGAGCGTCGCCAGTGACCAGTCCGCGTGGCGTCTGACGAGTGGAACAAAGAAATTTTTTAACACCTACATAGTGAAATTGGAGCCGCTGCTGTTTTGCGGCGTCTGTTTTGCGGCGTCTGTTTTGCGGCGTCTGTTTTGCGGTGTCTGTTTTGCGGCGTGTTTTTTCTGTTTAATTGACTTACTGTTTTATTTACTTTGGCAGCAGTGTTTGGTTTAGTGTGGGATTGTTTTTAAAGTATTATTATTTGTTATTTTTGGGAAAACATTGTTGGCTGTGGGGTGTCCTGTGGGTCTAGTGGTCGGAGCACTTGTGAAATTCTAATTGTGTCTCTTCTTCTTGTAGGACATTTGGATGCCCCCCTTTCTGTCTGTTCACTCGTGGTTTGGCACCTTACTTGCTGTGGTGTGAGTTCACGTGCACTGCACTTTTGCTTGCGTGTGTGTGGGTGTGTGTATTGGAGACTTTAGAATACAGACAGGGCTAGGCCATCTGTAATTGCACACCCCCGGCCAGTATCCCAGTTCTTTGGAGCTCTCATATTTCTTTATTCTATTTGATATGTTTTCTTCTGTACTGTGTCTTTGCTACATTTTTAAATAATACTAATAAACGAGTGATTTTATAGGTGGGTTGCGAATAAACCTTTCTGATTTCAAGGTGGATGAAATCAAACTGCTCAGACAGTCCATGGCTGGATCTGGAACAAACACTCTGTGGGAAATTGGAAATATCTGACTTACCTCTCATTAGCGCCAGCATTAAACATTACAATTGCTTTAAAAGCCTTACAATAAGCACCACCCTGATAGCCTGGTGGGAATTCTTAAAGATGGCTAAGTCCCTTGTAAATTAACACCCATTTGGAACAATCCCGATATATGTCGGAAAAAGACAGTACTGAATTTTTCAGAATGGCAAGAAAAAGGAATAAATAATTTAGAACATGTTATTCATGATGGGACCTTTATTTCATTTGAAGATCTTATTTTAAAATATGAAATTAGCAGTAGCAAATTTCTGGAATATCACCAATTGAGGTCCATCATACAGGCAAGATTTAATTTAAGTAATCTAAATCTAGAAATCCCTGTGTGGATAACAGACGTTTCTAAAACTCTATACCCCTAAACTGTTATCAAAAATATACAAGTTATTATTAAAAATTAATGATTCAATATCCCTTCCAATTACAAAATGGGAGAGAGATCTTTCCATCATCCCGGATGAAAACTTCTGGACACAGATATGTCTAAACACTTTTAAAATGACTAAAAATCCAAATTTACAACTTATACAATACAAAACTCTCCATAGAATACATTATACAGGGCACAGAATGTTCCAAATGGGCCTCAGAGAAACAAATATATGCACTAACTGCACAGGTAATTATACTGAAAATTATATGCATGCTATATGGTCTTGCATGCCTGTTCAGAGATTTTGGCAGACGATATGTGAAGACTTATCCACATGGTTCCATTGTGATATCCAAGTCTCACCAAAACTGTGCATTTTAGGTGATATAAGTGAATTAAACATAGAAAAGAATATATCACGTATAGTTCTTACTGCCCTATGCATCGCCAAGAAAACTATCCTCATGAAGTGGAAAACAAAAAATGATTTATGTATCACTCACTACAGAAACCTACTTTTAGACCACATTAGTCTGGAAAGAATGTCTGCTACCACTAAAAATCAATTGACTACATTTTGAATCCCTCTGGTCCCCACTGATCAGCTCCATCATGTGATGGGGGTAACCGGCTGTAGTCTTGTCTTGTGTACCCAGCAGGTGGCTGGGGGTGGGCTGGGGGATTTGGGTGTCTGATGGCTCTTGGACTGGAGATGGGGGCTGCCGCTCTGCGGTTTCTGTGTGCGGGCCCTGTTGTTGATGGTGGGGGGCCTGGATGTGTGCGCTCACGGTCCTGGGGTGGGGATCTGGGGGCCCGTGGGGGTGGGTGCTGGCCCCGTCCAGGGGGCTGGCCTCCTCTGTGTGGGCGGGGGTGCGGGGTCTAGGGCCTTGGCGCCTGGGGTTGCCCGTCCCCCGTTTGGGCTCCTCCCTGCGCTGGAAGGGTCTGTGCCCCCCTGGGCGCACCACCGGGTGGTGGGGGGTTTGGGACGCGCCGGGGTGTCTGTCTGGCATTCCGGGATTCTGGATGCCTCCCGGGAGGAGGGGTGGAGCACTCAAGTAGGGGGACAACCACATAGGGCCGGTTGGTTCTGGACCCAGGACCACTGTGTTTGCGTGTATATGGGTGTGTGTGAAGTTTGTTGCGGGTGAGTGTGTTTGTGTTGGTATGTATGTGTGTGTGTTTGTATGTGTTTGTATTGTAATTGATTAACACAACCCTTCTAACCTATCTTTCTTCCCTCCCACTCCGTTCTCTCTCTCTATCTCTCTCACATGTGTCGAGATGCCCCGTTGGCCTGTCTGGAGGTGCCCCATTCGTGGTTCCAGCGTTCCAGCCATCTTTTTGCACTCTCTTTGTACTGTTGTTCTTGTTTCTGTTCTGTTTCTTCTGTGCGGGTCGACCCACGGGGGTTGGGTTCCTCGGACTGAGCCTTGGTCCCTTCTAAGGTTTCTTCCTCTTATAGGGAGTTTTTCCTTACCACTGTAGTCACCACAAAATTGGCTTCACTGTGGTGATGCTCATAAGAGGCGTGGACCTGTTTTTCTGTAAAGCTGCTTTGTGACAACCTTGTTGTAAAAAGCGCTATATAAATAAACTTGAATTGAATTGAATTAATTGTGAGTATGTGTATTGTAATTGTGAGTATGTGTATGTGTGATAATTGTTGTCTCTTGTGTGCGTGTGGGGGTGTATGTTTTGTGCTGTGTCAGCTGTGTGGGCGGGCGCCGGCCTGGAGCGTGGTGGTGTCCTGGGGCGTGGCCGCTTCGGGCCCGGGGCCGGCCTTCCCTGCGCCGCGGCCGGGTGTAGGAAACCGGGTTGCCTAGTGAGCTAGCGCCAGCTGGCTCTCTTCCTCCAAGGGGTAGTTCTCTGCCTCTCGGTCTTTCTTATCCTGACTCTTCCCCTCCTCTCACTCAGTCAAACATCACACTACACATGGGGGTTCTCTCACACCCTCTCACACCCCGGTTTGGTGCACCCTGCCTGGTGGGGGGACTGGCCGGTCGTTCGGGGCCGGGGTGGCTGCCTCCCTGGGTTGCCGCTGGCCCGTACTGGTGTCCGCCCGCCGACACTGTGAGTCCATGTATGTTCCGTGTGTGTGCATGAGTGGGTGACCGGCGTGTGAGCATGTGTGTGTGGACAGCTGGGCCTGGGTCTATGACTTGCTGAGCCTGGACATCTGTGGTACATGGTGGTGGGCAGGAGTTTCCCCTCCCCACTGCTCCCCGTTGCTTGCCGACTCCGTACCCCCCCCCGGGGTATGGGTGTCCTGTGGGTCCCTGGGTGCATGGCTGGACATCTTGGCGTGGTCCCTGCCCTGCTCCCTTGGCGGTTGTGTCCTGAGGGTGGTTTGGGCCTCTTTGGCATGGGGGGGTCCTGCCGGGGGTCGGCCGGTCTCGGGCGCCTGGGGCCTCGGGGGCCGCATGCTCGGCTCATGCTGGGGATGTTGACCTGCCGGGGGGGTGGGCTGCTCATTGCCTCTGGCTCTCCGGTCACTTGCCCTTTGTCTGTGGGCGCTCTGTCTGGGGCCTCCATTCTTCGTCCTCTGGGGCGTGCACGCGGTGGCCGTCGGAGCATGTGGCCTCAGGTCTCCTGAGTTCCTAATGGGCTGTGGATGGTCTGGGTCCCCCGGGTCCTTCCCTATCTGTCTCTGGAACACGGGGGCATGGTTGCGGCTTCTTGCCCTCATTGCTGAGCACATTCCATGACACATGACACGTGAACGCATATACACACATATACACATTGCTGCAAACAGTAGAATTGTGTGTGGTGGTGGGGTGTATATGTATATATGCATATGTATAGATATGTAAACATGTGTATGTATGTAGCAGCAAATAGTAGAATTATGTCTGGGTGTATATATGTATATGTATATGTATAGATATGTGAATATGTATATGTATGTATATCTGTATAATTGTTTTTTTCCCTTCTCTTTTTTTTTTATTTACTTATTTATCTATTTATTTTTATTTTTATTTAGTTGTCTGTTTATTTACTTATTTTATTTGATTTTTATTTTTTTTATTATTTTTTCTATTTTTTTTATTTACTTATTTAATTATCATTATTATGATTTTTTTTTTTTCTCTCTCTTTCCTCCCTTCTTCTCTTTCTTTCCTGTCCTCTTTTTTATTGCCTGTCAGGCCTGGCCAAACAAATAAAATACAAACTTTAACAAGAATAGGCTTTAGTAACCTATAGCGCTTTTTCTTGTGAAAACAAATATGTTTGGTACATCAGTACATTCGGATTACCATTCCGATTGCAAAAATGGCCAGACATGACAGGTTAAAAAAAAAAAAAACCTTTCTGATTACCTCAATCCACATCTCTGGATATTTATTCAGGTTTACCTGTGTGTCTATGTGCCTTTATTGGCTTAGATTGACAGATGTCCTGGGGTGAAATTCCCCAGGTGGCGTAGTCGGGTTTGCTATATTACTACGGGCCACATATAGCCACGTCATTGTCTGCTGGAAAATACGCAAGCAAGGCTACAAGGACATTTGGCATATAGGTAGTGACTGCACAGTGCTCTTCCTCCAGTGAAAATGATGTAAGAAACCCCTCAAGTGGCTGTAGGAGAATATGTGTTTTGGCTGTATAACGGTCTCATCACCAGAGACACCTTCCGTTGTGAACTTCTGTAAAATGTATTTGAAAAGCTGTTGTACAAAAATAAAATGTTTTGCTTTCTTTCACAGAGGAGGATGATGATGTCCCCCCTACCATTTGTAAGAAGAAGGTAAAGAAGAAGTTGCTGGTGGAACAGCCCAGTAAGTTTTAACATGTATATCCTAAAGCATTGCCCAGCATTTCTCACCAATCTTATTCACAAGGAGCCAGCCTGACTGCAGATTTTCATTGCATTTAAGGAGAAGCACACCTGAACCCAGACGTTCATCATTTGGTCTTATTCTTCAAAGAATTTGTTAGCAGTATGAGGTATGATCATGGTTGCTTGGACGGAAAACATGTGGTCACACTGGCTCTTCATGGAGAAGACTTGTGATCAGTTTAGGTATTAAGAGTAAAAGAAAGCAGGTAGAAGATCGTGGTGAGTTTTAATGTGCATATACTGAAATGGTATGAGCGCCCTTGAAACCCTTACCTTACAGCTCCACTATACACAGTCATATCAGATTATGACCACCCTTTGTTTCTACACTCACTGTCCATTATATCAACTCTGTTTACCATATAATAGCACTTTGTAGTTCTACAGTTACAGACTGTAGTCCATCTGTTACTCTGATACTCTGCTACTCTCTTCTTCAGGACCCTGATGGACCCTCACAGAGCAGGTACTATTTGGGTGGTGGGTCATTCTCAGCACTGCAGTGACACTGACGTGATGGTGGAGTGTGTCAGCATCACTGCAGTGCTGAGAATGACCCACCACCCAAAAAGTTCCCATCCACTGTTCCACCTGTTGCTGCACAACTTATCAGCCACCCCATACCCCTTTCATCATTGGTCAGTTTCTGACCGCAGCTTGCTTCTATACGTGTAATGCGCTGTCTATACGCGCAGCTCGCCGTCTATACGTGTAGTACGCTATCTATACGCGCAGCTCGCGTCTATACGTGTAGTGCGCTGTCTATACGCGCAGCTCGCGTCTATACGTGTAGTGCGCTGTCTATACGCGCAGCTCGCCATCTATACGTGTAGTGCGCTGTCTATACGCGCAGCTCGCGTCTATACGTGTAGTGCGCTGTCTATACGCGCAGCTCGCGTCTATACGTGTAGTGCGCTGTCTATACGCCCAGCTCGCGTCTATACGTGTAGTGCGCTGTCTATACGCACAGTTCGCGTCTATACGTGTAGTGCGCTGTCTATATGCGCAGCTCGCTTCTATACGTGTAGTGCGCTGTCTATACGCGCAGCTCGCGTCTATACGTGTAGTGCGCTGTCTATATGTGCAGATGAATAGATAAACACAGGATAAGTATGAGATTCAAATTCAGCCCCCCCCCTTCTCTGCTGGTCCCCCTGGGAAGAGCTGAAGAGCCTGATGGCTCTGGGGACAAAGGATCTCCTGAATCTGTGGGTTGAGCACCTCTGTGACAGCAACCTGCCACTAAACCTGCTCCTCCTGTCCATGATGATGGTGTGCAGTGGGTGGCCATCATCCTCCATAATGGAGAGCAGTTTGTGTAGTGTCCTTCTCTCAGCCACCGTGACCACAGAGTCCAGTTCCACACCGACCACTGACCCCGCTCACCTGACCAGCTTGACCAATTGCATCTTGTCTCTCCTTTTTATGCTTCCTCCCCAGCACACCACAGCATAGAAAAGACAGCTGGCAACCATGGTCTGATAGAACATACAGTCAGTGTGCTCACTGCCCCCAGAGTGTGTGCGTTCACTAGTGTGTATGTGGTGTTTCACTCCACAGACGGGTGAAATTTCCCCGTTGTGGGACTAATAAGAGTCCCATAATCTAATCTACTCTAATCTTAATCTAACCATGCCTGAGTGATGTACTCACTTTGCCCGATTTAAAGGGCTTGTGCTATGATCAGAACAGAGGGCCCTAACGGTCAGAGCTGACCCTCATCAGTATGTCTTGGGCTTTTCGCAGAAGATGGAGATCTTGAGAATCTGTCCGGCGGTGGAGACGAACGCTCCTCCTGACTGCCACAGTGCAGGAGCTTAGCGTTCCTGCCGCAGTGTGGAGTGAGACATTGACGCCTCTGTTTCATGGGGCGTGGGAGATTCTGTGTCGTTCTGTTCTGTTTGTTCGTTTGATTTCATGTGATTTTTATTAATATTAAGACCCTGTCTTTAAACGTGTTTGAGACCTCTTAATTAAAATGCTTCGTTTCTAGTCTTATCTTACCTTACAAACCAGTAGAAACCATCAGAAGTTTCTTTTGTTCCAGCTGGTTTTAGAATGTTCAGCTATGGCAGTTTGTGTGTTTCTGATTGGTCTGTATCAAATTGTAAAGACCTGTAACGGCTTAATAGGTAACATTTTAAACGGGTAACCTGTGGCCGCCTCTAGACGCATCTGATGGTTTTCTAATGGGACCTAAAGGTGTTTACAGGAAGCTAGTCACCTGTAATGGAGTTAAGCCAAGTCCCATTAAAGTCTCACCAGAGTTTTTCCTGCTTGCCCTCTTTCAGCAGGGATGGACCGTGAATTTAGAGTGATATCTCGAGATCTTCTGCTCAAAGCCATTTTCAGACATTAAAGGGGAAAATGATGGCTAGTGCCTTCCGCCCGAAGACTGCTGGGATAGGCTCCGGCACCCCCCCCCGCGACCCTGACGGAGAAGCGGCTAAGAAAATGGATGGATGGATGGATGATGGCTAGTACATGCTGAGCAGGTCAGCACTCTGACCTGCCCTGCTGGACGGGAGCTACACTGGGCTGGAAGGAGACTCAGCCTGTGCTGCACACAGCGTTTCCATATGGAGAAATCCTCAGGAAATGACAGATGAGGAAATATAAGAAAGACGGTCTTAATATTAGTCAGTTACGTATTTACAGGGACGGTTAAAGCTCTGCAGCGAGGGACATTATACTATTATATTATACATTATTATTTAATCCGTGTAGACGTTCATAACAGATTATCTTTAACACCTTCTTACATGAAGCTGAAGTTCATATTTACCCCTTTTTTCATTTAAGGTGGAATTTTCCCATTCCACCTTAAATGGTGCAGCTTCAGTTAAATAGAAGAATAATAGCCGCGTAAACGCCTGAATCCGATTACACTCCAACCGGAAGGCGGAAGAGTGTTCTGCGCATGCGCGGCGCGTCACAGCGAAAGGTTTATACCGGCAGTGGCGGAGCCAGACTTTTATCCTTGGGGTGGCCAGAGGGTGGCCAAAGCTATTTTAGGGGGTCCACAAACAACGACAATGAATATTTAAGAAACACAATCAATTGCAATCAAAATCTGTAAATGTTGTAGTTTTTCATATCAAGTACATCTTAAGCATACAGGTGATAAGATTTGTGTATGAAATTTGCAGTTTATTAACAATGTACAAAATGTACAACATAATAAATGTAAAAACACAGACGCATGCAAATACCCACACAATTTGTTTAGAACAAAATGTTCAATGGTGCCATCTCGGCATGAACATAGTACAGAGCGTATCAAGCTCATCACGGGGTCAGTTGCATCTCTTGGCTCTGGATCATCTTCACCCTGGTCTGAGGCAGAGGTCTCTGTGTCCCCCCTCAATGAAGCTACACTGTAAAAGAATATTTAAAAACTAAATGAATATTCAGCCGTCATTTTAAAAACACGTGTTATCAGTAACCAACATTGTGAAGATTCAGTAAAATGAATTAGTAAACTAGGGATGGGACTGCCTCTGTAATGACTCTGACCTGGTGATGGCCCGCTGGGTTGTATCTTCATCATCATCATCATCAAATTTTTTGTATAGTGCTTTTTACAACGGATGTTGTCACAAAGCAGCTTTACAGAATTTCAGAAAAGAAAAAGTTTCAAGAGAACTGTAAGAATGTACAGAAACCCCCCAGTGGGCAAGCCAGGGGCAACAGTGGCAAGGAAAAACTCCCTCAGAACTTGGGAGGAACCAGGCTCACCAGGGGGGACCCGTCCTCCTCTGGTCAAACTACCTACAAGTGATTATATTACTAATATTAACAGCAGTAATATTGGTATTAGGAATAACTAGGAGACTATGAGAACATCAGCGTAGGGTGGGCAGCTCATCCAAGGTAGGTGGTGGTAGCTGGGCGTGGGCAGCTGGTCTGAAGTGGGTAGCAGGAGGTCTCGGCAATCAGTCGTCCTTCAGTGTCCAGCCGGACATATGGGTGATTGTATACTTGGAAAGAAAGCAGGTAAATGGAATTAGTTTTGTTCTATCCGTTTGTACATAAACAGGGAATGTAAACATTTACAGAGTGTGGCTAATGACTCCGGCAGATCTGACTATGACAGCTTAACTAAAAGGAGAGAACCAGAAGGACACACAGACACGGCAGCACTCTGAAACAGTCTGGCATCCCTCCGCTCCACCGTCCACAAAATTGAGTGACCGCGTGCAAGCAGCGGGACGACAGCACCAGCGTCTCAGTTTACTATAATTCCCTGTGTCCATGGACCCCTGGATCTGCTGCCTTTATCTAGGGGGGAACATTAGCTACCAAAAGCTAAACTGAACAAGTGAGTTTTCAGCCTAGTCTTAAAGATTGAGACTGTGTCTGAGTCCCGAACAGTTTCTGGAAGATCATTCCAGAGTTTGGGGGCTTTATAAGAAAAAGCTCTTCCCCCAGCTGAAACCTTCTGAATTCTGGGGACTATTAATAAGCCAGCGCTCTGTGATCTGAGTGGTCGTGATGGCTCATAATGAGAAATAAAGTCTTGCAGGTATTCAGGAGCAAGACCATGTAGGGCTTTATAAGTCGATAAAAGGATTTTATAATCAATACGGAATTTAATAGGCAGCCAATGAAGTGATGATAGCACTGGACTGATATGATCAGATGTTCTAGTTTTAGAGAGGACCCTGGCTGCGGCGTTTTGGACTAGTTGGAGTTTGTTTAAATTCCTGCTCGTGCATCCTGACAGTAGTGCATTACAGTAGTCTAGCCTAGAAGTAATAAAGCCGTGTACTAGTGTTTCTGCATCACGCAGGGACAGGGCATTTCTGATCTTGGTGATGTTGCGAAGATGTAGAAAAGCTGTCCTAATGATGCTGCCTATGTGTTGATCGAATGATAAATCTGAATCTATTATAACGCCAAGATTTTTTGCTGCTGATCCAGGTGTGGCTGGAAAGTATCTGACATTGACTCTCCTGACTAGTCCCTGGGTGGAAGCTGTCAGGACTGCTGATGCCAGGGTTGATTTCTGATCTGTGCCTGACTTGCTTCTCTTTACAAAGAAGTTATATATCTCCCCCTGCCTCTTCATTCTCAACTCACCCTGTGCAGAAAATAAGCCTGTCTTCTTACTTCTGGCATCACTTACAATCCAAATATGCGAAATGGGAGAGCTGCGTTCAGCGTTCCCATGATCAGTGAGGGACAGAAATGTCTGGTTTTAAAATAATTCGCTGTACTTGAGTGCAGATCTTTCAGTAACTTACTCTACTCATCACTGACGCGGTGTCACACAGACTTAAGTCAGGGGAAAGATCCCGCTGTAGACGGAACATTAACACACATCCCAAGCTGTAAAAACAGTTTCGGGGAGGTGCCACAAAACTACAAAAATACATGTTCTATCTGAACATAAGTGACTTTAAACAACGACTCTGACTCGAAACCATAAAACTTACCCCAGTCCATCAACACGGAGCTTTAGGCTGCTGTTCTTCTCCTCCTTCAGTGGGGTGGATTACAATTCTGTGATACACAGCGCCAACTACTGCACAGGAGGGGCCTAGCAGGCAACAGACTTCACCGATTACAAAATGCAGCAGGCGCTTTTCTACAAGACGTGCGGTGCTGTGACATGTCAGTCATCTGGGGTGGCACCAGGGGGGCCAATCAGATTTCAGGGGGGTCCAGTGCCACCCCGACCCCTGCTTTGGCCCGCCCATGTATACCGGTAACACGGCGGAGCAGAAACTGGTCTGCAGAGGAGATGAGGTTCATACTCCGAGCTTTAAAAGACGGCGGCGGGGCGGACGGCCAGCTTCTGTGTGTCAAGCAAGATGTCTTCCTTTATAAGTGTATGTGAAGGACGTTTCTCGGAGCCTGACATCAGTTTAAAGCCATTAAAAACACGAGCGCGCCGAATGGACACTCATCTCGCGCCGGCTGGACCTCACGTGATGTTCGCTGTCATGGTAACGGTCACTCTCAGCGCTGCTCTGCGCATGCGCGTGAGCGAGATAAACACCTCAGTCTGAGATTGTCATCAAAAATCTGTGCATGTAAACAGCCGCTGACAGACTTGCTGATGGTGGGATTACGTGCGTACCGGATCTCGCGATATACTCGTTGTTATCGTGAGGTTCAGCCAGGTGAGTTATTAGAGCAGTAAAAGCCCCCGTGCGCAGTTTGGGCAGCCCGGATTAACCGCCGTCTGAGGATCACAGCCGAGCGAATGCGGGGAGTCGGCTGAGTCGTGAGGAAGTGGTGGATGAAATCCTGAGACTCATCGCCTCTCAGTCCCAGTGAATCTGGCCACAACACCAGACAAGCAGAACTTAAGGTGGAACGGGGAAACGTGGCGAGCCGCTGCTGAAGGCCGAGCCGAGCGGAGAGACGAGCGGTCAGGGCGGAGAGGAAAGCCGCTCCGCTGAGCAAGGCGCTTCGGCTCTCAGCGGCTTTATTCCGCCCTGGGAGCGACAGCGGCGGAGCTTCTCCACCCATTCATTCCGGCCGCAGAGCAGCGAGCTCAGCACTGGAGCTGCTCTAATGGGCACAACGGCATGCAGGGGCCTGCTTACTGTTGCTAAGCAACGGTGGATGGGGTGGGGCCTAATCGCTAATAGCCGATTGCGTCATAACTGCCTGTGACGTCACAATGGCCCGGTATATGGCTGTCCATTCCTGGGTCATTATGCTTTTGGCGAGACGGTGAGCAGAAAAGCTGCGGAAAACTGAATCTCTTTGGAGCACAAAACTTCATCTTTATCTCCATCAGGTATGTTTCATTTGTTGTTTAGTGAGCTTTATTCTTCACTCATTCATCACAGCACTACAGTGTAATAAGATAAGATAGGATAATCCTTTATTAGTCCCACAGCGGGAAAATTCACAGTATTACAGCAGCAGCAGAGTAACAGGAGTAAGGCACTCAGTAATAGAAATAGGAAACAGTATAAGCATTATAAACATTATAAATGATAAAAAAAATTATGTTATACTGTTATGATGACATGACGTTATAGTATTAAAGCTCTACAGTGTAGTTATATAATGTTATACTGTTATGATGACATGACGTTATAGTATTATAGCTCTACAGTGTAGTTATATAATGTTATACTGTTATGATAACATGACATTATAGTATTAAAGCTCTACAGTGTAGTTATATAATGTTATACTCTTATGATAACATGACATTATAGTGTTAAAGCTCTACAGTGTAGTTATATAATGTTATACTGTTATGATAACATGACATTATAGTATTAAAGCTCTACAGTGTAGTTATATAATGTTATACTGTTATGATAACATGACATTATAGTATTAAAGCTCTACAGTGTAGTTATATAATGTTATACTGTTATGATGACATGACGTTATAGTATTAAAGCTCTACAGTGTAGTTATATAATGTTATACTGTTATGATAACATGAGGTTATAGTGTTATAGCTCTACAGTGTAGTTATATAATGTTATACTGTTATGATAACATGACATTATAGTGTTAACACTAATCTTCCGCCAGCTACGAAAATTTTCGTAAGGGAAACCAGCGACCATGTAGCCCACTCCTCTGCTGTGAAGCGATTAACGCCCATTGTCTTGGTAATGATATGGAGTGCGGTGGAAGTGGAAACCCCCCATGCCCACCACGCTCATACAACTCCCAAAGCAACGAACGTGATACAACTTCAAGGTAAACTTGAAGTTACAAGTGGACTGTATATGTTACCGATCCTACAACAAGCGGCAGAAAATTTGTAGACCCGTGTTTCAAAAGTTAAAATTCAAGCGCACGTAGCAGCAGACGTAGAGATGACTGTTTCACTAATGAATCCCGCTAAACAATAAAAAAAACCTACAGTTTGAATCTCGCTCTTTGTACATTTCTTTTACTATAATATATAATGATATTTTTCGTCATCGAACACTTTCGGTTCTGCGTTTCAATTCGTGTAAGCGCTGTTTATTCTATTTTATGCTGTACTGCATCCAACAACAATTGTAAAGCTATTCTCGACAGAATATACTCAATAAAGGCAATGAGAGGAAAAAACAAATACATGTGCTGCTAAACAACTTTATTCTGATCAAATAGTCATTGTCTCCTTGATTGAAGCCACAGCGAACATTGCCGACCAACACTCCGTCATCGCACCAATTGGACAGAGGACTGCTCGTAGAAATAGGACTGCCATGAACGCCATCAACTCGCTGACAGAAAGACTCCAGCTGCGGTCTGTTCTGTGGGCTTCATGGACTGTGCATTCAGTGATGAGTCTCAGCATCTCTATGTCGACCAAACACAGAAAACTCCGCAGTCTGCTTGTGATCCTACGCTGTATAAGTAAAAGTAAACAAAAGACGCAAGGTTAATTACACGTACTAAATATCAGTCAAACACAAGCATAAACACTGCTAAAAATATTAAGTTACTATACCTTTGCATGCTCTGTAGGCCCAGCCGGCTCACTGAATGTAGAATTAGGCAAACAGCTGACACGAGTGCGTGTGATGTCAACCTTCTCCCAAACAGTTCCATCTTTTGCCCGTATGCTTGGTGCAGATGTGGTTTGCCTCTTTCTTGGAGGGCTCTGGATTACCTCATCCGATGCACAGCTGGTGTCTTCATCTGATGAATCGCTGGTAATTTCATAAGTACGGGAGAGTTCCTCTCCCCCATCGGACTCACAGCTGTCCACGTTGGTAAGGATAGCCAAAACTTCTTTAGCAGTGTACGTCCTCTGGCTTGCCATAGTGCTTTCAGTCTTCTCCACACAGGATAGTAGGGAAAATGTAATTCACCTGCATTTGTGTTTCTGCTTTTATCATAACTCTGAAGAACACGCCCACAGCAGCTCATAC